>NC_135807.1:106065685-106287883 GCF_964213995.1 Mustelus asterias | reverse complement strand
CACATTCTCCTCGTGTCTGCGTGGGTTTCCTCTGGGTGCTCTGGTTTCCTCCCACAGTCCAAAGATGTGCGGGTTAGGTTGATTGGCCGTACTAAAATTGCCCCTTAGTGTCCTGAGATGTGTAGGTTAGAGGTATTAGCGGGTAAATATGTAGGGATATGGGGGTAGGGCCTGGGTGGGATTTAGGTCGGTGCAGACTTCATGGGCCAAATGGCCTGTTTCTGCACTGTAGGGTTTCTATGATCTTCTATGATGATCTTCTAAAGCTGTGAGCTAAGAAACCACTAGAGCTGTAGAAGTCATGTTTTTTCACAGGAACTTTTTCTTAAAGGGACACTAACATCTCACTAGACTCCTATTTGGGCGTGTATTAAATTGGAGACTATTGGGGAGTAGTTCCCAAGAACTACCCACCTGATCCATTCTATTAAGGGGCTACGTCACATACAAAACAGTAAGGAGATCCCTTTATATCTCTAATTGGTTGCCTTCCCACTGGGTAGTGACTCATTGGCTTGATTCATAGAGTCATAGAGGTTTAGACCATGGAAACAGGCCCTCGGTCCAAATTGTCCATTCGCCCAGTTTTTACCAGTAAGCTAGTCGCAATTTCCCGCGTTTGGCCCATAGCCCTCTCTACTCATCTTACCCATGTAACTGTCTAAATGCTTTTAAAAGACAAAATCGTACCCGCCTCCACTACTGCCTCTGGCAACTCGTTCCAGACACAACCACCTTCTGAGTGAAAAAATTGCCCCTCTGGACCATTTTGTGTCTCTCCCTTCTCACCTTAAACCTATGCCCTCTACTTTTAAACTCCCCTGCCTTTGAGAAAAGATGTTGACTATCTATCTTATCTATGCCCCTCATTATTTTATGGACCTCTACAAGATTACCCCTAAGCCTCCTACATTCCAGGGAAAAAAGTCCCAGTCTATCCAGCCTCTGCTTATAATTCAAACTATCAAGACCCAGTAGTATCCTACTAAATCTTTTCTGCCCTCTTTAATAAATAGTTTAATAATATCCTTCCTATAATAGGGTGACCAGAACTGTACACAGTATTCCAAGTGTGGCCTTACAACTTCAACAAGACGTCCCAACACTTGTATTCAATGTTGCGATCAATGAAACCAAGCATGCATTCTTCACCACCCTGTCAACCTGTAACTCCACTTTCAAAGAGTTTTAAACCTGTACCCCTAGATGTCTTTGTTTTATAACTCTCCCCGACGCCCTACTATTAACTGAGAAAGTCCTGTCCTCATTTGATGTATCGAAATGCATCACCTCACATTTATCTACATTAAACTCCATCTGCCATTCATCGGCCCACTGGCCCAATTGATCAAGATCTTATTGTGATCCTAGATAACCTTCGTCACTGTCCAATATAAGAAGTCTCACAACACCAGTTTAAAGTCCAACAGGTTTATTTGGTAGCACAAGCTTTCGGAGTTTTGCTCCATCTTCAGGTGAGTGAAGAGTTGTATTCACAAACAGGGCATACATAGACACAGACTGAATTTACAAGATAATGGTTGGAATGCGAGTTTTTACAGATAATCATGTCTTTACAGATACAGACAATGTGAGTGGAGAGAGGGTTAAGCACAGGTTAAAGAGGTGTGAATTGTTTCCAGCCAGGACAGTTAGTGAGATTTTGCAAGCCCAGGCAAGTCATCGGGGTTACAGATAGTGTGACATGAACCCAAGATCCCGGTTGAGGCCGTCCTCATGTGTGCAGAACTTGGCTATCAGTTTTTGTTCAACGATTCTGCGTTGTCGTGTGTCATAGAATCATAGAAACCCTACACTGCAGAAACAGGCCATTTGTCCCATCGAGTCTGCACCGACCACAATCCCACCCAGGCCCTACTCCCATATCCCTACATATTTACCCGCTAATCCCTCTAACCTACGCATCTCAGGACACTAAGGGGCAATTTTAGTATGGCCAATCAACCTAACCCACACATCTTTGGACTGTGGGAGGAAACCGGAGCACCTGGAGGAAACCCACGCAGACACGAGGAGAATGTGCAAACTCCACACAGACAATGACCCAAGCCAGGAATCGAACCCAGGTCCCTGGAGCTGTGAAGCAGCTGTGCTAACCACTGTGCTAACCACTGTGCTACCGTGCCGCCCCGGCCGTGTCGTGAAGGCCGCCTTGGAGAACGCTTACCCGAAGATCAGAGGATGAATGCCCGCGACCACTGAAGTGCTCCCCAACAGGAAGAGAACGCTCCTGCCTGGGTGATTGTCAAGCGGTGTTCATTCATCCGTTGTCATAACGTCTGCATGGTCTCGCCAATGTACCATGCCTTGGGACATCCTTTCCTGCAGTGTATCATGTAGATAACATTGGCTGAATTGCAAGAGTAGGTACCTGGTGGATGGTATTCTTACATGAAATAATGGCATCCGTGTCGATGATCCGACATATCTTGCAGAGGTTGCTGTGGCAGGGTTGTGTGGTGTCGTGGTCACTGTTCTCCTGAAGGCTGGGTAGTTTGCTGCGGACAATGGTCTGTTTGAGGTTGCGTGGTTGTTTGAAGGCAAGAAGTGGGGGTGTGGGGATGGCCTTGACGAGATGTTCGTCTTCATCAATGACATGTTGAAAGCTCCGAAGAAGATGTTGTAGCTTCTCCGCTCTGGGGAAGTACTGGACGACGATCGGTACTCTGTCCGCCATGTCCCATGTTTGTCTTCTGAGGAGGTTGGTGCGGTTTTCCGCTGTGGCACGTCAGAACTGTCAATCGATGAGTCGAGAACCATATCCTGTTCTTATGAGGGCATCTTTCAGCGTCTGTAGGTGTCTGTTGCGATCCTCCTCATCTGAGCAAATCCTGTGTATACGGAGGGCTTGTCCGTAGGGGATGGCTTCTTTAACGTGTTTAGGGTGGAAGCTGGAGAAGTGGAGCATCGTGAGGTTATCCGTGGGCTTGCGGTACAGTGAAATGCTGAGGTGACCGTCCTTGATGGAGATGCGTGTGTCCAAGAATGCAACCGATTTAGGAGAGTAGTCCATGGTGAGTCTGATGGTGGGATGGAACTTGTTGATGTCATTATATAGTTGTTTCAGTGATTGTTCGCCATGAGTCCAAAGGAAGAAAATGTCGTCAATGTATCTAGTGTATAGCATCGGTTGAAGGTCCTGTGCGGTGAAGAGGTCTTGGTTGAACCTGTGCATGAAGATGTTGGCATATTGAGGTGCGAATTTGGTCCCCATGGCTGTTCCGTGTGTCTAGATGAAGAACTGGTTGTTGAAGGTGAAGATGGTGTGTCCAGGATGAAGCAGATGAGTTGTAGAATTGCATCTGGAGATTGGCAGTTGTCGGCGTTGAGTACTGAGGCAGTTGTAGCAATGCTTTTGTCGTGGGGGATGCTGGTGTAGAGTGCCGAGACATCCATTGTGATGAGGAGTGCCCCTGGTTCAACTGCCCAATGTGTGCAGAGTTTCTGCAGGAAGTCCATAGTGTCGCGACAGAAGCTGGGGTTCTTTGTACAATGGGTTTCAGGATGCCCTCGACGTAGCCGGAGAGGTTCTCACACAGGGTCCCACTGCCCAATTCGATGGGACGGCCGGGTGTGTTGGCCTTGTGTACCTTCGGGGGGCACACACCTGGCCGTCCCATCGTGTCAGGCAATGGGACCCTGTGTGAGAACCTCCCTGGCTACGTTGGGGGCATCCTGAAATCCATTGTACATGCACAGGTTCAAACAAGACCTCTTCACTGCACAGGACCTTCAACCGACGCTATACACTAGATACATCGATGACATTTTCTTCCTTTGGACTCATGGTGAACAATCACTGAAACAATTATATGATGACATCAACAAGTTCCATCCCACCATGGACTACTCTCCGGAATCGGTTGCATTCTTGGACACACGCATCTCCATTAAGGACGGTCACCTCAGCATTTCACTGTACCACACGTCCACGATAACCTCACGATGTTCCACTTCTCCAGCTTCCACCTTAAACACGTTAAAGAAGCCATCCCCTACGTATACATAGGAAGCCCTCTGTATACATAGGATCTGCTCAGATGAGGAGGATCGTAACTGACACCTACAGACACTGAAAGATGCCCTCATAAGAACAGGATATGGTTCTCAACTCATCGATCGACAATTCTGACGCGCCACAGCGAAAAACCACACCGACCTCCTCAGAAGACAAACATAGGACATGGCAGACAAAGTATCCAGGATCGTCCCGTACTTCCCCGGAGTGAAGAAGCTACGACATCTTCTCCGGAGCTTTCAACATGTCATCGATGAAGACGAACATCTCGCCAAGGCCATCCCCACACCCCCACTTCTTGCCTTCAAACAACCGCACAACCTCAAACAGACCATTGTCCGCAGCAAACTACCCAGCCTTCAGGAGAACAGTGACCATGACACCACACAACCCTGCCACAGCAACCTCTGTAAGACGTGTCGGATCATCAACACGGCTGCCATCATCTCACGTGAGAACACCATCTACCAGGTATATGGTACATACTCTTGAAATTCTACCAACGTTGTCTACCTGATACGCTGCAGGAAAGGATGTCCCGAGGCCTGGTACATTGGCGAGACCATGCAGACGCTACGACAACAGATGATTGAACACAGCTCGACAATCACCAGGCAGGAGTGTTCTCTTCCTGTCAGGGAACACTTCAGCAGTCACAGGCATTCAGCCTCTGATTTTCGGGTAAGCGTTCTCCAAGGCGGCCTTCACGACCCACGAGAATGCAGAATCGCCTAGCAAAAACTGATAGTCAAGTTCTGCACACATGAGGACAGCCTCAACCGGGATCTTAGGTTCATGTCATACTATCTGTAACGCCGATGACTTGCCTGGGCTTGCAAAATCTCACTAACTGTCCTGGCTTGAGACAATTCACACCTCATTAACCTGTGCTTAACCCTCTCTCCACTCACATTGTCTGTACCTGTAAAGACTTGATTACCTGTAAAGGCTCGCATTCCAAACATTATCTTGTAAATTGAGTCTGTGTCTATCTATGCCCTGTTTGTGAACACAACTCTTCACTCACCTGAGGAAGGAGCAACACTCCGAAAGCTTGTGCTACCAAATAAACCTGTTGGATTTAACCTGGTGTTAGACTTCTTACTGTGCTTACCCCAGTCCAACGCCGGCATCTCCACGTCATGACTGTCCAGTATGCTACCAGTCTTGATGTCATCTGCAAACTTACTAACCATGCCTCCTAAATTCTCATCCAAGTCATTAATATAAATGACAAATAACAGTGGAACCAGCACTGATCCCTGAGGTCGCAGGCCTCCAGTTTGAAAAACAACCCTCTACAACCACAAAAAGTAGAAAAAAATCAATGCGTCAAATTAACATCCCATTAGTCTACTCTTGATCAAAAGCAAAGTGATGGAAGGGGTTGTCAACATTGCTATTAAGTGGTACATAGTCAAAATTAACTGCTCACTGATGTGAGGTCTGCCCTGCTCCTGACCTCACTACAGCCTTGTTCCAAACATGGACAAAAGCTAAACTCAAGTGGTGAGGTGACAGTAACTGCCCTTGATATCAAACCATTTGGCTTCAAAGATTTTGCCTTAGTATTACTTTTAAAGAGATAGTATTGCAGGCAGTGTTAAAGTATATTTCGTTGAAGAGGAAAGGTAGGACAAATAAACTTAGAGCACTCTGGATGACAAGTGAAATAGAGGTTGCAGAAGTACTGGGTTGTAATGACTGGCAATCAAGGACTTAGAACAATAAAGCTTTAGTGTTACCTCTGAACAGCTCTTACATGCTATGTGTCTGGTCTGCCCATGCTCCAGGGAAAACTCACACGCTCTCGAAACGTGACCCCTTATATACCCACATCATCTCAGCATCCATGTGACTACCTGGTCTACAGAGGTGAAGATGAAAAGGAAGACATGCGCACATGAAAGATGTCAGGTGGAAAATACTATTGAGAATCAAGGTGAATATAAAAGGACCAGTGGTTGGTTAAAGGAAAAATAGGATCGATTAGGTATTAAAAGGGGATTTGCATGTGAAGGCAGGAGAAATAGCGGAGGTCTACTTTGACTCTGTCTTTATAAAGGGAGATGATGATACCCAGACAAAGGTGAGAGAGGAGGTAATTGGTACATTCAAGGAATTTATAATTGAGAAGGAGGAGATGTTGGAAAGTTCTTCCTTAAAATTGAAAGGATACCAGGGCCCGATGAGATGCATCCAAGGGTACTGAGGGAAATGAGAGTGGCAATTTGAGACTAGAGAATTGCAAATGTTATACCCATGTTTACAAAAGGCTGCAAGAATAATGGCGGCAACTACAGATCAGTCAGTTTGACTTCAGTGTTAGGTAAACTTCTGGAAACTATGGCTGTGATTCTCCCAAAAGTGCTGAATTGTTGGGAGAACTGTTCCAAATCCTGACTGTTCTGTCAGTTCAGCTTCTCACCTGAATTTCCACACTCTATGTACTGAAGAGGTCCCAGTCATGAATCTCATTAAAAACCCAGGGAGGGCGGGGCCTATTTGCCCCAGAGTATGCACATGTGCAGTGGTCCTGATCCGTTAGACTCCCCGTTTGCTGGCCAGCTCGATCACGGTCCCCCCCACAGCAATTCCCGAGCCAGCCCTGACCCCCCCGGAGCGCCCCAATGTACAGCCCCCCCCCCCCCCCCCCCAGCAGTGGCGATCCACCCACCCCCCTCATCCCGGCAAAGCCCCCCCCCCGCCCCCCCCAGAGGCAACCCCCCACCCGGCAGACCACCCCCAGCCCGCCCCAATCGCTGCCCTCCCTCCATCCCAGACCGATCCTGTCTGCAGAGTGGCAGCGGGACCCCCCCTCCACACCCAGGCCCTGCCCACAATAGGCCCTCCCTCCTTGGCACTGCCTGATGCCCGATGGGCAGTGCCAAGGTACCCCCTGGGCATGGGCACTTTGCCCCTTGGGCAAAGGCTGGCACTGCCAGGGTGCTCATGCCCAGGGGGCACCACTCCCCACCGCCTGACTCCCTGGGGGGACCACAATTTTCCTCCTTCATTCTGGCGGGGTCTCCTCTAGTTCCCCAAACGTGGGGAGCTAGTCTAAACCCTGCTGGAATGAAGTACTCCCAGCGGGGTGGGAGATTCCCGATAATTAACTAATACACATATTTCAAATGCATGCAAAAAATATTTAAATGACTTACCTGCCTTCCCGTCGGTTTCCAGTGTGGTTTGACCGGCGAACGCCGGCTCTGGGTGATGTGCATGTGTTCCCGGTGCATGCGCAAATCCCTGATCAAGGCCGGAGATGCGCGTCTCCCACCGCGACCCGACAGAAAAGTTGCGAGTCGCAATGGGAGAATCGCGGGCTATAGTTCGAGACAAAAATCAATCGTCGCTTAGACAAGTGCAGGATAATTAAGGAAAGCCAGCATGGATTCATTAAGGGAAAATCATGTTTAACTAACTTGCTAAAGTTTTTGACGCGGTAACAGAAGGTTGATAAGGTCAATGCTGTTGATGTGGTGTATATGGGTTTTCAAAAAGCATTTGATACAATGTCACATAAAGACTTGGGAGCAAAATTCGAGCTCATGGAATAAAGGGAAAAGTGGGCATTTGGATAAGAAATTGGCTGAGTGACAGGAAACAGAGTAGTGATAAATGGTTGTTTTTCAGTTTGGAGGAAGGTTCGTAGTGGAATTGCCAGGGGTCAGTGTTGAGACCTTTGCTCTTTCTGATATATATTAATGACCTGGACTGTGATGCTCAGGGCATGATTTCAAAATTGCTACATGATATGAAGATTGGAAGCATTGCCAACTGTGATGAGGATAGTCTTGAATTTCAAAAGGACATAGAAATATTGGCAGATTGGGCAGACATGTGGCAGATGATGTCCAATGCAGAGAAATGTGTTTTGGCAGGAAGAATATTGAGAGGCAGTATAAAATAAAGGGAGAACCTGTAAGGAAGGTGAGGGACAAAGGGACCTCAGTGTATACATACATAAGTCACTGAAGGTGGCCAGGCACATTGAGAAAAGAGTTAATACAGCATGTAATAATACAGCGCTCCTCATAGGGTTTCAATCTCAACTCCTGAGATTCCATTCCCCTGGTTTCCTGCCTACACAATGAAGCACCAAATTATTGTCACAACTTCAGATCTTCAGCCGTGTCAAGCAGAATGCCACTGCTGCAAAGGTGTACCTGTGCCCTAGCAGCCCTCTTCAATTATCTGGGCTTCTTCTGAGCCCTCTTAAAATTTGGCTCTGCCACAGCCTTTTTCCAACTAGGGACTTGTTTCTCTGCTCATCTCTTTTCCATTAATTTAACTGGGACTGGTTTCTGTCTCCTCTCTTTGTCCCTTACCAGGTACTTCCTTTTTAGAACGTCTTCCTATCTACTCTTGCCTGTTAAGGTCTTCTCCCTGTCCCTCTCCCTTGTGCACATCTGGGATATGTGCTGGCACCAGTTCAGATGACCTGGATTTTCTCTCAATGTGCAGACCTGCAGCAACTTTCTTGGGCCAGAATAACATAGGGATGAAATACTGTGCACGTGCAGCCCACTCTCAGCCTGTGCATGTGCGGGAGGTCTAAAGACTATCGAGACTTGGAGTTACCAACCACCAAATTTAACTCTAAGGTTAATTTAGGTTTTGGAATGGGGGAAACCTTTCCACTAGTTGGAGTCATACTTGGCACAAAGGAAGATGATTGTGGTTAGAGGCTAATCATCTCAGTTCCAAGACATCATTGCAAGAGTTCCACAAGGTAGTGTCTAAGGCCCAAACATCTTCAGCTTCTTCATCAATGACCTCCCCTTCATCATTAAGTTAGAATTGGGGATGTTCCCTGATCTTTGCACCATGTTCAACATCACTTGCAACTCCTCAGATACTGATCAGTTTCTATCCATATGCAACAGAACCTGGACAGCAATCAGGCTTGGGCTGATAAGTGTCAAATGACACTGGCGTCACACAAGTGCCTGGCAATAACCTTGAGGAAGTGGTGGTCAGCTGCCTTCTTGAACTGCTGCAGTCCATATGGTGTAGGGACACGCACAATTCAGTTAGGAAGGGAGTTCCAGGATTTTGCCACAGCCACAATGAAGGAATATCATTGGACACAGTGGCACAGTAGTTAGTACTGCTGCCTCACAGCACCAGAGACCCGGGTTCAATTCCAGCCTCAGGTCACTGTGTGGAGTTTGAATATTCTCCCTGTGTCTGCGTGGATTTCCTTCAAGTGTTCCGGTTTCCTATGCTAAATTGACCCTAGTGTCAGGGGAATTAGCAGGGTAAATATGAGGGGTTACAGGAATAGGGCCTGGGTGGGATTGTGGTCGGTGCAGACTTGATGGGTGGAATGGCCTCCTTCTGCACTGTAGATTCTATGCTTCTATGAATAACCATCTCCAACAAGACAGAATCAAACACTTCCCTCTTGACCATCACTGAATTCACCACCACCAACATCCAGGGGGTTACCAGTGATCAGAAACCTAACTGGACCAGACATATACTGTACATATACAATACTGTTGCTACAAGAGCAGTTCAGTAGCACGTAATTCACTTCCTGACTCCCCACAGCATGTCCACCATCTACAGGACACAAGTGAGGGGCATGATGGAATACTTTCCACTTACTGGATGAGTGCAGCTCTAGCAACACTCAAGAAACTTAATACCATTCAGGACAAAACTGGATTGACATCTCATCCACCACCTTAAAAATCCACTCCTTCCACCACAAATGCACAGTACCAGCCTGTGTACCATCTACAAGATGCACTGCAACAACGCACCAAGGTTCCTTCAACAATGTCTTCCAAACCCACAATCTCTGCTACCTAGGACAAGAGCAGCAGATGTATGGGAACACCTTTACCTGCAAGTTCAAGTCACACACTATCCTGACTTAGAAGTGTATCAATATTCCTTCACTGTGGCTGTGGCAAAATCCTGGAACTCCCTTCCTAACTGCATTGTGTGTGTCTCTACACCATATGGACTGCAGCAGTTCAAGAAGGTGGCTGACCACCATTTTCTCAAGGTCAATTCAGGCAATAAATGCTGGCCGAGCACAACTACACAAACATCTTGTAGAAGAATACTTAAAAAGAAATCCTTATTCTAATTTCATCACAAGCCCAAATGATTTTTTTCCTAGGTTGTTCACAACAGTCTCTAGCAATTTAATCTTTAATTTATAGGGTGATCCTGGAGAGTCAGCAATGCGAATTTAGCCTTTCTCAAAAGCCCAGGCCTGGAGTTCATATTTATGCTATAACTGTGACACTGTGGGCTAAATTTGGATTATACAATCTGAGCCTGTGCAGTGCATTTAATTTCCCAGAATTTATTGGTAACATCATTCAATTGCACTGAGGAATATTTTTCTTCAACTCCTTCTCTATCCTTTTTAAAGACTATTTGAAGAGAAACAAGAGGACTAATTTAATTGAGACAAAATTGATATTGATTATTTTAAGTAAAGTGGCTGTCTTTGCAACTCCATATGTCAGAGAGAATTTAAAAAATGGAAGTCTTCTGATTCCAAACCTGCTGCATCTTTTATTTTGTGTCCGATAAACAAGAGAAAGTTATTTTTATTGATGGGATGTGGGCTTCGCTGGCTCGGCCTGCATTTGTTGTTCATCCCTAATTGCCCTTGAGAAGCTGGTAGTGAGCTGCTTTCTTCAACCTCTGCTGTCCATGTGGTGTAGGTACACTCACAGTGCTGTTGGGAAAGCAGTTCCAGGATTTTGACCCAGCGACAGTTAACGAACAGTGATGAATTTCCAAGTTAGGATGGTGAGTGGCATGGAAGGGAATTTCCATGGTGATGATGTTCCCATGTACCTGCTGCCTTGGTCCTTCTAGATTGGATCGGATTAGAAAGGATCGCAACAGACACCTCCAGACGCTGAAAGATGCCCTCATAAGAACAGGATATGGCGCTCGACTCATTGATCAACAGTTCCAACGCGCCACAGCGAAAAACCACACCGACCTCCTCAGAAGACAAACACGGGACACAGTAGACCGAGTACCCTTCGTTGTCCAGTACTTCCCCGGAGCGGAGAAGCTACGACATCTCCTCCGGAGCCTTCAACATGTCATTGATGAAGACGAACATCTCGCCAAGGCCATCCCCACACCCCCACTTCTTGCCTTCAAACAACCGCACAACCTCAAACAGACCATTGTCCGCAGCAAACTACCCAGCCTTCAGGAGAACAGTGACCATGACACCACACAACCCTGCCACAGCAACCTCTGCAAGACGTGCCGGATCATCGACACAGATGCCATCATCTCACGTGAGAACACCATCCACCAGGTACACGGTACATACTCTTGCAATTCGGCCAACGTTGTCTACCTGATACGCTGCAAGAAAGGATGTCCCGAGGCATGGTACATTGGGGAAACTATGCAGACGCTGCGACAACGGATGAATGAACACCGCTCGACAATCACCAGGCAAGACTGTTCTCTTCCTGTTGGGGAGCACTTCAGCGGTCACGGGCATTCGGCCTCTATTATTCGGGTAAGCGTTCTCCAAGGCGGCCTTCGTGACACACGACAGCGCAGAGTCGCTGAGCAGAAACTGATAGCCAAGTTCCGCACACACGAGGACAGCCTCAACCGGGATATTGGGTTCATGTCACACTATTTGTAACCCCCACAGTTGCCTAGACCTGCAGAGTTTCACTGGTTGTCTTGTCTGGAGACAATACACATCTTTTTAGCCTGTCTTGATGCTCTCTCCACTCACATTGTTTTGTTTCTTAAAGACTTGATTAGTTGTAAGTATTCGCATTCCAACCATTATTCATGTAAATTGAGTTTGTGTCTTTATATGCTCTGTTTGTGAACAGAATTCCCACTCACCTGAAGAAGGGGCTTGGAGCTCCGAAAGCTTGTGTGGCTTTTGCTACCAAATAAACCTGTTGGACTTTAACCTGGTGTTGTTAAACTCCTTACTGTGTTTACATGTGGTCCCAGACCTTCCATGATCATTCACAGCAGCTGACATTTTTGACTGGACTGTGTGGCATGGTGGCACTGCTGCTTCACAGCGCCATGAACCTGGGTTCAATTGTGGTCTTGGGTGACTGTCTGTGTGGAGTTTGCACTTTCTTCCTATGTCTGTGTGGGTTTCTTCCAGGTGCTCCAGTTTCCTCCCAAAGATGTGTAGGTTAGGTGGATTAGCTATGGTAATTGCGTGGGATTATAAGGATAAATTGGGGATGTGGATTTGAGTAAGATACTCTTTTGGAGAGTCAGTGCAGAGTCAATGGGCTGAATGGTCTCTTTATGCACTGTAGGGATTTTATTAATTCTATGGATAATCTTTGGAATGGTAAACAACATTTGATCTCAGTTGACTTATATTCCAGGTGATTTCAACTTGACTACCTGCCAAACATGATGAGTAACACAGTCACCGTCTAGCACAAGAGAGTCATGACAGACAACATTCGCCAATTCATTTCCACTGAATTTTGAAACTTTGCACACAAATGGGACTTTGAGCATATCGCGAACAGCCCCCTATAGCCACAGTCCAATGACCTGGTGGAACGAGTGATACACTCAAAGAACAAAGAACAATACAGCACAGGAACAGGCCCTTCGGCCCTCCAAGCCCGTGCCACTCCCTGGTCCAAACTAGACCATTCTTTTGTATCCCTCCATTCCCACTCCGTTCAAATGGCTGTCTAGATAAGTCTTAAACGTTCCCAGTGTCCCCGCCTCCACCACCTTGCCTGGCAGCCCATTCCAGGCCCCCACCACCCTCTGTGTAAAATATGTCCTTCTGATATCTGTGTTAAACCTCCCCCCCTTCACCTTGAACCTATTACCCCTCGTGAACATCTCCACTGACCTGGGGAAAAGTTTCCCACCGTTCACCCGATCTATGCTTTTCATAATTTTATACACCTCTATTAAGTCTCCCCTCATCCTCCTTCTTTCCAGGGAGAACAACCCCAGTTTACCCAATCTCTCCTCATAACTAAGCCCCTCCATACCAGGCAACATCCTGGTAAACCTTCTCTGTACTCTCTCCAAAGCCTCCATGTCCTTCTGGTAGTGTGGCGACCAGAACTGGACGCAGTATTCCAAATGCGTCCGAACCAACGTTCTATACATCTGCAACATCAGACCCCAACTTTTATACTCTATGCCCCATCCTATAAAGGCAAGCATGCCATATGCCTTCTTCACCACCTTCTCCACCTGTGACGTCACCTTCAAGGATCTGTGGACTTGCACACCCAGGTCCCTCTGCGTATCTACACCCTTTATGGTTCTGCCATTTATCGTATAGCTCCTCCCTACATTATTTCTACCAAAATGCATCACTTCGCATTTATCAGGATTGAACTCCATCTGCCATTTCTTTGCCCAAATTTCCAGCCTATCTATATCCTTCTGTAGCTTCTGACAATGCTCCTCACTATCTGCAAGTCCTGCCAATTTTGTGTCGTCCGCAAACTTACTGATCACCCCAGTTACACCTTCTTCCAGATCGTTTATATAAATCACAAAGAGCAGAGGTCCCAATACAGAGCCCTGCGGAACACCACTATTCACAGGCCTCCAGCCAGAAAAAGACCCTTCCACTACCACCCTGTGTCTTCTGTGACCAAGCCAGTTCTCCACCCATCTAGCCACCTCCCCCTTTATCCCAGTTAATATTTCACTCAGTTAAGCTTCTTCTAGAGAAATGTACCCGGTATCACACAGGTTACTATGCTGTGCTCCTCAACCTTTAAACTCTGTCACAGCAGTGCCTGCCCTCGTCAGCACAGCGACTATTCTCCAGGCGCACCAGGACTACAATTCCTGCTGCCAAAACTCTGCTGCAATTTAAACTTGAAACCAATGAGTGGTGCACTCATGGGACACCGATTAAAAGGGAAAGTGCACTATGCTCACAGTGCTCACAGATTTGGCACTCTGACACCTGGTCAAACGGTCAAAATCCTACGCAGCCATGACAAGTTGGTGGTGGTACACAGCCATACCCAAAGCCGAACAGTTACATGATAACCTCAGACAGAACTCAGTATGTACGAAACTGGCGTCACCTACAACAGGTATTGAAACCAGCACCAGCAAAAGCAACTGAACCCCAGCCATCCAGCATTCAACACAGGCCCCCTACATCAGTGGAAATGGAAGCCCTTCCAGAAGCCTATACAACAAGCCCTTGCACCCACTGAGCACACCAATTAAGTGTTCCAGGTCATCCGCACTGAGGACACTAGCCTGAGAAACCGAGAGTGCAGCCAACTGGCACAATCACATGCTCAAACCAAGCACAAGGTTCGAGGACTACTAATAAAAACTAGTCTTCAACTAGCCTTCACCTTTCTTCTTTACACAACAAAATGGGGGTGTGTGGAGGTCAGAAGGAGACATGATGTGCTCAATCCATGTCTCATCCTATGTAAATAAGTATGCAGTGCTAGTCTGTTTCATTTTTATGTTAAAAAACGGTTGGTACAGAATTGACGTTTGCTCAGAATGTTGCCATCTCAGCATCACCAGTTGCCCCAACTTAAACGGGAAAGGTGTATACTGAGTGGTCACATGATAACATGATAAGAGGCCACGTGATGGAAGTGTGGGGGTTCTCCCCAGAGCGTAGGCAGAGTACAAGCATGGAGAGCTGCTCAGCTAGTTAATAAAGTATTGTTTGTTAGAAGTCCTTCAACGCATCACACCCTTAATTTTTTATATTCAAGTCTATTTACGTAATCTGTTGTCATATTTTAACCATTTTAGCCTCAGCATTGCTATTGTGAATCTGCTCTGCATCCACTCCATGGTGTGGTGCTATTACGACCAAGTCTGACTGTAACAGAGTTTTTTTGTGAATTTAGCAAGGATTTGCTTTGCTAATATTGCCGGAATTCCATTATGTACAATTTCAAATTCTAAAGAATTAGGCAAACAGATTTTATGAGTTTATAGGACAAGATCGTTTTAGTGACCCTATTTCCTGAACAGTCCTTGGGTCACACACACACACACACACACACATGTTAATGCAGATGATAGAATAAAACTTTAAAGATATTTCACAGTTTGTGAGGAAGATAAACAAAGATATACATTGAAGACCCATCAGAGGGACTGGAAACATAGAAACATAGAAAGACTACAGCACAAACAGGCCCTTCGGCCCCACAAGTTGTGCCGAACATATCCCTACCTTCTAGGCCATAGAAACATAAAAAAACTACAGCACAAACATTGGCCGGAATTTTCCAGCTGTTCATGTTGGCGGGATTCTCTGGTCCCGCTCATCCTGCTAGAGTGATTGGTGATTTGTCTGAGTGCAAGTTATCTATCTTGGCTGGTTAATAGTACTCCATTGTCTTAATAGGATTATAGATTTTTGTTCATCTAGCAAAAGAAAGTAGAATTAAAACTTTCATTTTTTAAAAATGGGGCTGCACGGTGGCACAATTGTTAACACTGCTGCCTCATAGCGCCAGGGACCCGGGTTCAATTCCAGCCTCGGGTCACTGTCTGTGCGGTGTTTGCACGTTCTCCCCATGTCTGCATGGTTTCCTCCAGGTACCCCGCTTTCCACCCACAGTCCAAAGATATGCGGGTTAGGTTGATTGGCCATGCTAAATTGCCCCTTAGCGTCAGGCGGACTAGCAAGGCAAAGAGTTGGAGTACAGGGATAGGGCCTGGGTGGGATTGTTGTTGGTGCAGACATGATGGGCCGAATGGCCTCCTTCTGCACTGTCGGGATTCTATGATTCTATGATGATTTTAAAAAAGCAAATTGTCATACCAGCTACCCAGAATTGAATGCATTTCGGTCTAACTGAAATTCTATATTGCAGCCCTCTTAAGAAAAAGGCCAACATTCCATTAATCCTTTAAACTATTCTTGTACTTATCCAGCAGCTTTTAATAATTTTGGTACTTGGACCCCTAAATCTCTCTGCTGCTCTATGGTTCCTAGCATCTTACCATTTTGAACATGCTCTGATCTATTTTTGGGTCCAAAGTAGAGGATTTCCTCCTTTCCCACCCTGAGCCCCATCACAATTTTTCCTATTATCTTAATCTATCAATGCCCCTTTGTAACTTTCTACTCCTGTCCATGCTACGTACTGTGTCTCATAACTCAGTGTTGTCATCAATCTTAAATATGATTCTCTATTTCTTCACGTATTTCATTCACACATATAGTGAAAAGCTGAGGTCCCCAGTACAGATCCTGAGCTCCCACTATGGATCCTCAAGGGACACCACTTGTGACATCGTGCGTTAATTAGATGCTTCAGTCATATGTTAAAAATACTTGCAATGTGAGTTACTTTTCAAAATAGTACTATTACATGAATTAATTAACGTGTTTTAGTTTATTACAATGAGGTATTTTCTCAAAAGATTCATGTCCCCTTTCAACCCTTGTTAGGAGTGTATAAATAATCTACAGAATTTGGCATTCCAATTATGACTTCTGCATGCCAGTTCTTAAGGCATTGGCAAAATTCAATTCTATTTGAAGTTTTCATTACTCTATTTATTTTGTACAAAGCGGTTTTTATTTCAGACAACAAAGGTCTCAAGATGTGTTTGGAACATGATGGAAAACCAAGTGTTTTTCTTCTCCTTTCCTTTTGTTGCAGTGGTGGCGAGCAGTGATGCTCGACGTTGGGAGTGGTGCGAATGGTTGCCAACTCTTTATAGAAATAGAAATAGAAATCATAGAAATCATAGAAACCCTACAGTACAGAAAGAGGCCATTCGGCCCATCGACTCTGATTGAACATATTTCTGTAGAGTTAATGACATGACCTCCTGCCTCCAACCTCCGCACCTACACACTCCCTCCACTGGTGGAGGTGCCAAATAGAAAGTGAAGGCCCTTCATTACCAAGCTGGATGATTCCTAACTATCAGTCTAACATCTTGTTATAACTTCTGCTTACTAGTTATAGAAATATGGAAGTTACAAAGTTCAAATATTTTTTCTCTTCTAAAAGATAATTTTTATTGTTCATGTCAATTTTCTCCCTTGTTGCTTGCACTGATGTTCTGGGGATTGGTCTTTAGCTCCTGGAGAAAGCAGGGCACTCTTTGGAGGGTTGGCAACATGAGTTAGGTTGATTGGCCATGTTCAATTGCCATAGTGTGAGGGAGATTAGCAGGGTAAATATGTAGGGTACAGGGATAGGGCTTGTGTGGGATTGTTGTCGGTGCAGTCGGGAGATACAATAGTGACATTTAAGGGGTGAATTGACAAATACGTGAATAGGATGGGAATAGAGGGATATGGTCCCCTGAAGAGTAGGAGGTTTTAGTTCAATTGGGCAGCATGGTCAGTCCAAAGATGTGCAGGTTAGGTTGATTGGCCATGTTAAAATTGCCCCTTAGTGTCCTTAGATGCGTAGGTTAGAGGGATTAGTGGGTAAATATGTAGGGATAGGGGGTAGGGCCTGGGTGGGATTGTGGTCGGTGCAGACTCGATCGGCCAAATGGCCTGTTCCTGCGCTGTAATTTTCTTTGTTCTTTCTCAATGGGCTGAATGGCCTCTTTCTGCACTGTAGGAATTCTGGGATGCTTATGTTGCAGTGCTTGTTATTCATGGAAGAACAGCATGAAGTATTTGCTCCCATCAAATTGAACACAAACTCCCACTAAAGATCCTACAACAGAGCACCTTAAAGAGGCAGCGATTCAGATGAAGTATTTTAGTTTGTTTATGATATCGGAACAATCTGTGATCAAATTTTCTGTTATGGTGCAGGTCATATGCTAGTTGCTCTTACAAAAAAGTCTATGAGGCTTTTGTCAGGATGAATTACGAAATGTTAGAATTATAGCTATTGAGGGAAATTCATTCAGATAAAAGGAATTTACTGTGGATGCTGGAATTGAAACAAAAACAGAAAATGCAGGAAAAATCATGAGGTCTGACAGTATTTGTAGAGGTACAATAGAGCTAATGTTAACTCTATTCTCTCTCCACGGATGTTGTCAGACCTGAGATTTTCCAATCTTTTCTGTTTTTGTTTGAGGGAAATTCATTGCTCTGTTGCTATTCTTGGCTTTAAAGAATACTATCTCCTATAGGTTTTCATTGAGTTATTTATTTGGTATATGCAAGCTCAATAATAGCAATGTGACAGAGATGTTGTCAACAGTGCTATCAAAGAGCACTTACTCGCTAATAACCTGCTCACCAATGCTCAGTTTGGATTCTGCTGAGGACACATGGCTCCAGAACTCATTACAGTATTGTTCCAAATATGGACAATAGAACTGAACTCAGAGGTATGGTGAGACTGACTGCCTTTGACATCAAGGAAGCATTTGACCAAGTGGGACATCAATGGGTAAAGTTGAAGTCACGGAATCAGGCAGAAAACTCACAAAAGTCACAAGGAAGGTGGTTATGGTTATTGGAGGTCAATCATCTCAGCCCCAAAACATCACTGCAGGGATTCCTCAGGACTGAAGCGTAAGCTTTTATATCACCATGTATACATTTCATCCTGACTGAAGAACTTCCTTGGACTTAATCTAAATACGTAATCCATTTACGAGCAAGCACTGTGTAATATCAATGCATAATGGTTTTTCCCATTACCACTGGCTAGATAAAAAAGAAGTGAGTCTAGCAAGATTAAATGAGGAATAAGACAGATGAGCTGAGGGCACAGATAGGCACGTGGGATTATGATATCATAGCTATGACTGAGACTTGGCTGAAAGATAGTCAGGATTGGCAACCCAACATTCCTGGTTATAGGGTATTCAGATGAGATAGAAAAGGGGATAGAGCAGTGGGAGACCACGGTGGCACAGTAGTTAGCACTGCTGCCTCATAGTGCCAGGGACCTGGGTTCATTTCCGGCCTCAGGTCACTGTCACTGTCTGTCTGGAGTTTGCACATTCTCCCCATGTCGGCGTGGGTTTCCTCCGGATGCTCCGGTTTCCTCCCACAGTCCAAAGATGTGTGGGTTAGGTGGATTGGCCATTCAATTTTCCCCTTAGTGTCAGGGAGATTAACAGGGTAAATACATGATGTTATGGGGATAGAACCTAGATGGGATTCTTGTTGGTGCAGGCTCGATGGGCTGACTGGACTCCTTCTGCACTGTAGGGTTCCTATGTTTCTATGATTCTAAGTGGTGGGGAAGAGGTGCAATTAATTGTAACAGTGAGGAGGGATAATATCCGATCATCAATGAGGCCATGTGGGTAGAAGTAAAAAACACAAAAGGGGCAGCCACACTGTTGGGTGTGTACTATACCCAAGCACTCATGGAGAGTTAGAGGATCAAATACCTAATCACATTTCAGAAATATGTAGGAATAATAAGGCAGTAATAGTGATGGATTTTAACTACCCAAGTATTAACTGGGATAGTTTAGGTGGGAAAGGAGCAAGATTCTTAAATTGAATGCGGGAGAACTTTTTAAGCCAGTACTTAAAAAAGAGCAGGCAATTCTGCATCTAATATTCGGAAATGAGCATGGACATGTGGAAGGAGTATCAGAAGGTAAACATTTTGGAGATAGTGACTATGATTCAGTTAGAGATAGGATAGTTATGGAAAAGAATAAGGGTGGGCTGGGAATAAAAGTTCTTAACTAGGGAAAGGCAAATTTTATTAAGGTAAGATAACATTTGGCCCAAGCGAACTAGCAGCAGCTACTTGCAGATAAAACTGTGTCAGAGCAGTGGGAGACCTTCAAGGAGGAGATGGTGAGGGTACAAGGCAAATATGTTTCCGTAAAGACAAAGAATGGGACCAAGAAGCCTGGATGTCAAGGGCCATAAAGGTCAGGATTTGAAGCTTGTGGGAGATGCCGAGGGCTCAATACATCAAAATGTGAAATTGTGCACTTTGGTAGGAAGAATAAATTAGCTGAATTTTATTTAAATGGGGAAAACTGTACAGAGAGATTTGGGATCCTTGTGCATAAATTACGAAAAGCTAGCATGCACGTTCAGAAGGTTTTAGGGAAGGCAAATGGAATGTTGCCCTTTATTTCAAAGAGAATCGAGTATACAAATAGGGAAAGTCTTGCTAAAACTATACAAGACACTAGTTAGACCACACCTGAACTACTGTGGACAGTTTTGGTCCCCTTATCTAAAGAAAGAAGTACAGACAACTTCAAAGCAGCTAAGTGTTTTCAGTTCCTGTTTTCTAGAATCTCCAAAAAGCCGGGTTGGCTGTCATGTTTTCTGTGATGCATAAATTTGCATCGATCAGGTGGGTGAATCCTACCTCACAAGCACCGCTAAAGCCAGTGGGAAACAATCCGGTTCTCCCACTGGAGGGAGCACTGAGTGAATCATGCCCCATTTGTCTCAGTACAGTCGCCTCTCATTCTTCTAAACTTCAATGAGTACAGTCTCAACCTACTGAAACTCTCCTCATGAGAAATTCTTGCCATACCTGGGATCAACCTTGTGAACCCTCTCTGGACTGCCTCCAGTGCCAGGGCCATTGCTCAGTTTGTTAACACTTTTAGTTTTTAATATCCAAAGAAATTCTTCATTTACTGGCTGGTTTTCTGTCATACTCTCATTTTTCCAAACTTATTGATATTTTAATCATTCTTTGCTGTTCTTTATATTCTGTCCAATCTTCCAGAGCTGCCACAGAGCCTTGCTCAATTATATGCTTTTTTTCTTTAAGTTTGATACTATCTTTAATGTTTTTACTTATTGATGGATGGTGGGTCCTCTCCTTAGAATTTTTATTTCTCATTGGAGTGTACCTATTCTGTGTATTCTGAAATATCCCTTTTCATGTCTGCCATTGCATTTGTATTGATCTATCCTTTAACCCAGGTTTTCCCAAACTTTTTCCAGCTGCAGAACTCCTCTCAAGCGCATCAGGGAACTTCAAATATTTTTATCATGTTGACAAAATATTTCAGTCTCCTTCCATGAATTCCCTCCCAAGCCGCCCCCACGCCCCCCACCCCCAACTTCAGTCACTCCCTCACATGAATCCTCTCCCACCACCCTCCTCCCCTCCCAAATTCCCTTCACATAGTATTTTGTTTATTTGCCAGGATTTACTTTTTTTAAAAATCCATTCTCAGGATGTAGTTAATACTGCCAAACTAACAATTTCTCTTACTTACTTCTGCCATTGTTTCTCCACTGTGTAGGCTGCCCTTCTGCTCACTCAGCCACCTTTCTGCCCAGCAACAAAACAAATCAAATTGGTCGATCAGAGCCTTGCCTCTGTTGAGCATTGGCTAACAATAGGCTCCTATCAGAAGCCAAACCTCAGAGAGGCGGGCTCTGGTTGGTCAATTTGATTTTTTGTTTTTCTTTGAATTATGACCATTGGTCTTTTATGAATCTTTGCTTTCACAAGCCCCTTGAGGCCTCTTGCGCAGTTTTGCAGGCCCCAATTTGGCAACCCCTGCCTTAACCTAATTTGCCAGTTCACTTTAGCTCACTTTGCTTTCATGCCTGCATACATGTTGTCCTTATTTCAGCTCAAAATATTTGTTTTGTCTTCCTCAAACTGATTGTAAAATTAAAATATATTGGCCTGGAACTTCCTGGCTCCCTAATGTCGGATTTGGGGCGAACCTAACGTTTCATTGGGGAATATTTCTTGGAAGTTCCAGGTAAGGGTTTACCTAGCAATTGTCCAGAAGCACTAACTTCCCCTAGACAATTGTGCTGGGCTGGGAACCATTCGACAAGTAATTTAAATCATGAACTTCAGATGGTTGGACCAGCTTTCTACTAATAACTATTCTAAAGATAAGAAATAAAACCACTTCTAACTTCAGCATAGAGTCATAGAGGTTTACAGCATGGAAACAGGCCCTTCGGCCCAACTTGTCCATGCCGCCCTTTTTTTTTAAACCCCGAAGCTAGCCCCAATTGCCCGCATCTGGCCCATATCCCTCTATACCCATCTGACCCATGTAACTGTCTAAACGCTTTTTAAAAGACAAAATTGTACCCACCTCTACTACTACCTCTGGCAGCTTGTTCCAGACACTCACCACACTCTGTGTGAAAAAATTATCCCTCTGGACCCTTTGTATCTCTCCCCTCTCACCTTAAACCTATGCCCTCTAGTTTTAGACTCCCCTACCTTTGGGAAAAGATATTGACTACATAGCTAATCTATTCCCGTCATTATTTTATAGACTTCTATAAAATCACCCCTCAGCCTTCTGTGGTGAACCACTGTAACTACATGTGTATGCCTGGACACACCCATGCTGCACCTGGCCCGAGACTCCTCCCTTTCCACCTGAGACTCCTCCCTTTCCACCAGAGCGAGGTATAAAGGTGATGGTTCCTCCTCGCCTCAGTCTAGGCCAGGTCAGCTACAAGGGTGTGCTCCTGTTCTTTGTGAATAAAAACCTGTTAATTTCACTCACTTACTGGAGTCCTCGTATCGTGATTGATAGTGCATCATAGAAATCATAGAAACCCTACAGTACAGAAAGAGGCCATTCGGCCCATCGAGTCTGCACCGACCACAATCCCACCCAGGCCCTACCCCCATATCCCTACATATTTACCCGCTAATTCCTCTAACCTACACATCTCAGAACACTAAGGGGCAATTTTAGCATGGCCAATCAACCTAACCCGCACATCTTTGGACAGTGGGAGGAAACCGGAGCACCCGGAGGAAACCCACGCAGACACGAGGAGAATGTGCAAACTCCACACAGACAGTGACCCGAGCCGGGAATCGAACCCAGGTCCCTGGAGCTGTGAAGCAGCAGTGCTAACCACTGTGCTACCGTGCCGCATCAATTTTATTCACAAAGAAAAAAAAAACAGAATGGAGCAACTTCTAAAGCCCGATACTTTAAACCTGGATCCGCAAGCTGTGGGAGCCGCCAACAGCTTCAATCACTGGCTGAAGTCCTTCGAAGCCTTCCTCGGAGCCTCCACTGCCATCCGGTTCGATGCAGACAAGCTGCACGTGCTCAACGCCCGGGTAAGCGACGCAGTTTATGCCACCATCTGTGACGCAGAGACATACGTGGACGCGCTAGCGCTCCTAAAGAGCCAATACAGCCAACAGACAAACGAAGTCTACGCCAGGCACCTTCTGGCTACCCGAAAACAGCGGCCGGGAGAATCAAACGCACAGTTTCTCCGCGAACTACGTGCACTCGGCAGGGCCTGTGACTGCAAGGCTGTATCCGCTGTGCAGTATACGGAGGACTTAATCCGCGATGCCTACGTTACGGGCATCGCATCCAACTATATTCGGCAGCGCCTGCGAGAACAAGGTGGGCTAGATCTACCAAAAACTGTGACACTCGCAGAATCCCTAGAAGTGGCATCCCATAACCTCGAGGCGTACGCACCCGATCACGTGACATCGTGGGCCTCACGGCCACTATCACCCCAGTACCTAGGAGGGCCACAGACTTATGCCACACAGCGCCCCACCAACGACTCGGCTGCTGCGGCTGTTGCAGCACCAAAGTGCTATTTTTGCGGTCGAGGGAAGCACCCCCGACAACTCTGCCCGGCAAGGGAGGTGTTCTGCTCTGGGTGCGGAAAGAAAGGCGACTACGCTGAAGGCGTGGATAGACACATGGAAATATGACATTATAGCCATTAGTGAAACTTGGCTACAGGAGGGGCAGGACTGGCAGCTCAATGTTCCAGGGTTCCAATGTTTCAGGCGGGAGAGAGGCAGAGGGATAAAAGGTGGGGGGGTGGCATTGTTGGTCAGGGAAAATGTTACAGCGGTACTCAGGCAGGATAGATTAGGGAGTTTGTCTACAGAGGCCCTATGGGTGGAGCTGAGAAACAGGAAAGGTATGACCACATTAATGGGGTTGTATTATAGACCACCCAATAGTCAGCGAGAATTGGAGGAGCAAATCAGCGGAGAGATAGCTGACAACTGCAAGAAACACAAAGTTGTGATAGTAGGGGATTTTAATTTTCCACATATAGATTGGGACTCGCATACTGTTAAAGGTTTAGACGGGGTAGAGTTTGTAAAATGTGTTCAGGAGAATTTTCTACATCAGTATATAGAGGTGCCGACTAGAGAGGATGCGATATTGGATCTCCTATTGGGAAATGAGTTAGGGCAGGTGATGGATGTGAGTGTGAGGGAACACTTTGGATCCAGTGATCATAATGCCATTAGTTTCAACCTGATCGTGGATAAGGATAGATCTGGTCCTCGGGTTGAAGTTCTGAACTGGAAAAAGGCCAAATTTGATGAAATGAGAAGGGATCTGGGAAGTGTGGATTGGCACAGGCTGTTCTCTGGTAAGGATGTAAATGGAAAGTGGGAGGCCTTCAAAGGAGAAATTTTGAGAGTGCAGAGTTTGTATGTTCCTGTCAGGGCAGCACGGTAGCACAGTGGTTAGCACTGCTGCTTCACAGCTCCAGGGACCTGGGTTCGATTCCCGGCTTGGGTCAATGTCTGTGTGGAGTTTGCACCTTCTTCTCGTGTCTGCGTGGGTTTCCTCCGGGTGCTCCGGTTTCCTCCCACCGTCCAAAGATGTGCGGGTTAGGTTGATTGGCCATGCTAAAAAAATTGCCCCTTAGTGTACTGAGATGTGTAGGTTCGAGGGATTAGAGGGTAAATATGTAGGGATATGGGGGTAGGGCCTGGGTGGGATTGTGGGTGGTGCAGACCCGATGGGCCGAATGGCCTCTTTCTGCACTGTAGGGTTTCTATGATTTTCTATAATTAAAGGCAAAGTAAATAGGAATAAGGAACCTTGGTTCTCGAGGGAGATTGTAACACTGATTAAGAGGAAGAGAGAGTTGTATGAAATGTACAGGCAGCAAGGAACACATCAGATGCTCGAGGAGTATAAAAAGTGCAAGAAGCTACTTAAGAGGGAAATCAGGAGGGCTAAAAGAAGACATGAGGTTGCTTTGGCAGACAGAGTGAAGGAAAATCCAAAGAGCTTCTATAGGTATGTTAGGAGCAAAAGGATAGTGAGGGATAAAATTGGTCCTCTTGAAGACCAGAGTGGTAGACTGTGTATGGAACCAAAAGAGATGGGGGAGATACTAAATGGTTTTTTTGCATCCGTATTTACTGAGGAAACGGGCATGGAGTCTACAGAAATAGGGCAAACAGGTAGGGAGGTCATGGAACCTTTACAGATTAAAAGGGAGGAGGTGCTCGCTGTCTTGAGGCAAATCAGAGTGGATAAATCCCCAGGACTAGACAGGGTATTCCCACGGACCTTGAGGGAAGCTAGTGTTGAACTTGCAGGGGCCCTGGCAGACATATTTAAAATGTCAGTATTCACAGGGGAGGTGCCGGATGATTGGAGGGTGGCTCATGTTGTTCCGTTGTTTAAAAAAGGTTCCAAAAGAAATCCGGGAAATTATAGGCCAGTAAGTTTGACGTCGGTGGTGGGCAAGTTATTGGAAGGTGTGATAAGGGATAGGATCTACAGGTACAGAATTCCCGAAAAGTGACGTCACAGGTGGATAGGGTCGTAAAGAGTGCCTTTGGTACATTGGCCTTTATAAATCGGAGTATCGAGTATAAAAGTTGGAGTGTTATGGTAAGGTTATATAAGGCATTGGTGAGGCCGAATTTGGAGTATTGTGTACAGTTTTGGTCACCTAGTTACAGGAAGGATGTAACTAAGGTTGAAAGAGTGCAGAGAAGGTTCACAAGGATGTTGCCGGGACTTGAGAAGCTGAGTTACAGAGAGAGATTGAATAGGTTGGGACTTTATTCCCTGGAGCGTAGAAGATTGAGGGGAGATTTGATAGAGGTGTATAAGATTTTGATGGGTATAGATAGAGTGAATGCAAGCAGGCTTTTTCCGCTGAGGCTAGGGGAGAAAAAAACCAGAGGGCATGGGTTAAGGGTGAAAGGAGAAAAGTTTAAAGGGAATATTAGGGGGGCTTCTTCACGCAGAGAGTGGTGGGAGTGTGGAATGAGCTGCCGGATAAAGTGGTAAATGCGGGGTCACTTTTAACATTTAAGAAAAACTTGGACGGGTTCATGGATGAGAGGGGTGTGGAGGGATATGGTCCCAGTGCAGGTCAGTGGGACTAGGCAAAAAATAGTTCGGCACAGACAAGAAGGGCCAAAAGGCCTGTTTCTGAGCTGTAATTTTCTACGGTACGCGAAGGTCTGCAGGGCAAAGTCGGCCTCTAAGCCAAACAGCGCAGCGTGCGACCTGAGGGAACCGAAAATCCGAACGCCATCAGCCACGTGTGAGTCACGGGAGCCGCCATGTTGGACACCATCGACCACGTGAGAGTCCAGGGAGCCGCCATTTTGGATGCCATCGGCCGCGTGGGAGTCAAGGGAGCCGCCATCTTGGACACTGTCGGCCGCATGCAAAACAAGGGAGCCGCCGTTTTGGACGCCGGTCGATGATTCTCCGGGATCCACGGTGGCAGCGGTCCAGCTGGACCAGTCTCGTCTGCATCAACTCGCCAGGTCTATGATGGACATCCAGGTAAACGGCCACGTGGGAAATTGTTTGTTTGACTGTGGGAGTACGGAGAGAGTTTCATCCACCCCGATACTGTGCGCCGCTACGCCCTTTCAGTGCGGCCAGTCAAGCAAACCATTTCCTTGGCCTCAAAGTCCCGCTCGGTGGATGTCCTCAGGTATTGTGTGGTGACCCTTATGGTTTGGGGGACCGAGTACGCAAATGTTAAGCTCCTGGTGCTGCCACACCTCTGCGCTCCCGTACTCCTAGGGCTCTATTTCATGACCCACCTTAGGAGTGTCACGTTGCAGTACAATGGGCCTCTTCCCCCGATCTCCGTCTGCAACCCACAGTTCCTAGACTGCCCACCGCGTACCACCTGCGGCCTTTCAACCCTCCAAGTCACCCCTCCACCACTATTCGAACACCTCACCCCCGGGGTGTAAGCCTATTGCCACTAAGAGCAGACGGTACAGTGCGGGGGACAGGACCTTCATTAGGTCCGAGGTCCAGCGGCTCCTGAAGGAAGGGATCATTGAGGCTAGCACCAACCCCTGGAGAGCGCAGGTGGTAGTGGTCAAAACTGGGGAGAAACACCGGATGGTCATCGATTACAGTCAGACCATCAACCGGTCCACGCAGCTGGATGTGTATCCCCTTCCGCGCATATCCGACATGGTCAATCGGATTGCGCAATACCGGGTGTTCTCCACGATTGACCTCAAATCGGCCTACCACCAGCTCCCCATCCGATACTTAGAACATAGAACATAGAAAGTCACAGCACAAACAGGCCCTTCGGCCCACAAGTTGCGCCGATCACATCCCCACCTCTAGGCCTATCTATAGCCCTCAATCCCATTAAATCCCATGTACTCATCCAGAAGTCTCTTAAAAGACCCCAACGAGTTTGCCTCCACCACCACCGACGTCAGCCGATTCCACTCACCCACCACCCTCTGAGTGAAAAACTTACCCCTGACATCCCCCCTGTACCTACCCCCCAGCACCTTAAACCTGTGTCCTCTCGTAGCAACCATTTCAGCCCTTGGAAATAGCCTCTGAGAGTCCACCCTATCCAGACCCCTCAACATCTTGTAAACCTCTATCAGGTCACCTCTCATCCTTCGTCTCTCCAGGGAGAAGAGACCAAGCTCCCTCAACCTATCCTCATAAGGCATGCCCCCCAATCCAGGCAACATCCTTGTAAATCTCCTCTGCACCCTTTCAATGGCTTCAACATCTTTCCTGTAATGAGGTGACCAGAACTGCGCGCAGTACTCCAAGTGGGGTCTAACCAGGGTCCTATAAAGCTGCAGCATTATCTCCCGACTCCTAAACTCAATCCCTCGATTAATGAAGGCTAGTACGCCATACGCCTTCTTGACCGCATCCTCCACCTGCGAGGCCGATTTAAGAGTCCTATGGACCCGGACCCCAAGGTCCTTCTGATCCTCTACACTGCTAAGAATGGTACCCTTCATTTTATACTGCTGCTCCATCCCATTGGATCTGCCAAAATGGATCACTACACACTTATCCGGGTTGAAGTCCATCTGCCACTTCTCCGCCCAGTCTTGCATTCTATCTATGTCTCGCTGCAACTTCTGACATCCCTCCAAACTATCCACAACACCACCTACCTTGGTGTCGTCAGCAAACTTACCAACCCATCCCTCCACTTCCTCATCCAGGTCATTTATGAAAATGACAAACAGCAAGGGTCCCAGAACAGATCCCTGGGGCACTCCACTGGTCACTGACCTCCATGCAGAGAAAGACCCCTCCACAGCCACTCTCTGCCTTCTGCAGGCAAGCCAGTTCTGGATCCACAAGGCAACAGCCCCTTGGATCCCATGCCCTCTCACTTTCTCAAGAAGTCTTGCATGGGGGACCTTATCGAACGCTTTGCTGAAGTCCATATAGACCACATCCACCGCTCTTCCTTCGTCAATGTGCTTGGTCACATTTTCAAAGAACTCAACCAGGCTCGTAAGGCACGACCTGCCCCTGACAAAGCCGTGCTGACTACTTTTGATCATACTAAACTTCTCTAGATGATCATAAATCCTGTCTCTCAGGATCCTCTCCATCAACTTACCAACCACTGAGGTTAGACTCACCGGTCGGTAATTTCCCGGGCTGTCCCTTGATGCTTTTGAAAAGCTCCAACACATCCTCTTTCCTAACGTCCACATGCTCAATCTTCTCAGTCCACTGCAAGTCTGCACTGCAACTACCAAGATCCTTTTCCACTGTGAATACTGAAGCAAAGTATTCATTGAGTACCTCTGCTACTTCTACCGGTTCTATGCAGACTTTCCCATCGTCACATTTGATAGGTCCTACTCCTTCACATCTTATCTTCTTGCTCTTAACATACTTGTAGAATGCCTTGGGGCTTTTCTTTATCCTGCCTGCCAAGGCCTTCTCATGACCCCTTCTTGCTTTTCTAATTTCCCTCTTAAGTTCCTTCCTACTAGTCATATACTCTTCTAGATTTCTAACATTACCTAGCTCCCTGAATCTTTTGTAGGCTTTTCTTTTCTTCTTGACTAAATTTGTTACAGCTTTCGTGCACCATGGTTCCTGTAACCTACCATAACTCCCATGTCTCATTGGAACGTTGCTGTGCAGAGCTCCAGACAAATGTTCCTTGAAAATTTGCCACATTTCTTCTGTACATTTCCCTGAGAAAACCTCCTTCCAATTAATGCCTCTAATTTCCTGCCTAACAGCCTCATAATTGCCCTTACTCCAAATAAACACTTTCCTAGCTTGACTGATCCTATCTCTCTCCAATGCTAATGTAAAGGAGATAGAGTTATGATCACTATCCCCAAAATGCTCTCCCACTGAGAGATCTGATACCTGCCCAGGTTCATTCCCTAATACCAAATCAAGTACAGCCTCTCCTCTTGTAGGCTTATCCACCTCCTGAACACACCTAACAAACTCCTCCCCACCTAAACCCCTTACCCTAGGGATATTCCAATCGATATTTGGAAAATTAAAATCTCCCATCACGACCACTCTGTTATTATCACATCTCTCCAGGATCTGCTTCCCAATCTGCTCCTCCACATCCCTGCTACTATTGGGCAGCCTATAGAAAACACCCAGTAAAGTTATTGACCCCTTCCTGTTGCGAACCTCCACCCACAGAGATTCCGTAGACAATCCCTCTGTGGCATCCATCTTTTCTACAGCCGTGACACTATCCCTGATCAACAGTGCCACGCCCCCACCTCTTTTGCCTCCTTCCCTGTCCCTCCTGAAACATCTGAAACCCGGCACTTGAAGTATCCAGTCCTGTCCCTGGGATAACCAAGTCTCTGTAATGGCCACCACATCACACTTCCAAGTAGTGGTCCACGCTCTAAGCTCATCCATTTTGTTCACTACACTCCTTGCGTTAAAATACACACATCTCAACCCTTCAGTCTGAGCGCGCCCCTTCTCCTTCACCTGCCTATCCTCCCTCTCTCACTGTCTACAAGCCCCTTTTATTTTTAAGCTAACCTCCTCTCTCCCAGTCACTCATTTCGATTCCCACCCCCCAACCATTCTAGTTTAAACACTCCCCAGTAGCCTTAGCCAACCTTCCCGCCAGGATATTGGTCCCCCTGGGATTTAAGTGAAACCCGTCCTTTTTGTACAGGTCGCACCTGCCCCTAAAGAGGTCCCAACGATCCAGGAACCTGAATCCCTGACCCCTGCTCCAATCCCTCAGCCACGCATTTATCCTCCACCTTATTCCGTTCCTTCCCTCACTGTCCCGTGGCACAGGCAGCAATCCCGAGATTACTACCTTTGCGTTCCTTCTTCTTAACTCCCTATCTAACTTCCTATATTCTCCTTTCATAACCCCTCCCCCTTTCCTGCCTATGTCAGTGGTACCAGTATGCACCACGACCTCTGGCTCCTCTCCCTCCCACTTCAGGATTTCTTGGATACGGTCAGAAACATCCCTGATCCCGGCACCAGGGAGGCAAACCACCATCCGCGTTTCTCGACTTCCTCCACAAAAACGCCTGTCTGACCCCCTCACTGTAGAGTCCCCTATCACCACTGCCTTCCTCCTCCTTTCCTTACCCTTCTGTGCTACAAGGCCGGACTCCGCGCCGGAGGCACGACCACTGCTGCTTCCACCAGGTGGGCTGTCCACCCCAACAGTACTCAAACATGAGTACTTATTTTTAAGGGGCACAGCCACTGGGGGACTCTCTACCACCTGACTTTTCCCTTTCCTGACTGTGACCCACTTGCCTGATCCTTGTGGCCCCGGTGTGACCACCTGCCTATAACTCCTATCTATCACCTCCTCGTTTTCCCTGACCAGACGAATGTCCTCGAGCTGCAGCTCCAGTTCCCTAACTCGGTCCCTTAGGAGCCACAGCTCGATGCACCCAGCGCAGGTATGCACCTCTGGGAGGCTAGGAGACTCCACGACCTCCCACATCCGGCACTGAGAACAGCAAACTGGCTTCACATTCATAATGCCCCTTTTCCTCAGATTCCACAGGGAAAGAACTGAGATTTAAAGGGTGAAACAACGAAGAACTGAACCTACCCTGCCTCACCCATTTCTGACTAAGCCCGTTGAGCCAAAGCCCTTCAGCCCTCACTCTGCTACCTGCTCACTCCGCTGCCCGCTAACGACGCTGCCCGCTGGATAGTGTGGCCTACTTTTTAAACCTCCCGCGCGCTTAAAAATGATTTTTTTTTTTCCCAGGTCACCCCGTGCCCGGCCTACTTCTGCTTTTCCCTTAAACTCATAAAAAAGAAACCCCGCGAAAAAGTAATGAAAATAAAGTTAATCCCTTACCCTTTTTACTGCAGCCACAAATCGCTCATCTCTGCCTTGCTCCGGTATCATGATTTAAGTATTGACATTAGTTCTGAGTGGTCCTGATAAAGAATGACATAAGAACAGCAGTAAGAAAGGGTCTTGGTTCAGAAGACCAGGAAGTATAATGTGCATTAGTAGAGATTAGGAATAACAAGAGTGAGAAAATACTTGTCGGAATGTTTCATAGACTCCTAACAGTAGTTACACCATGGACAAAGCATTATGCAAGAAACCACTAGACCTTGTAACTAAGGCAAAGTAATAATTGTGGGGGTTTTTAATATTCATATAGACTTACTGGAGAAATCAAATTGATAAAGGTAGACTGGAAGATGAGGTTGTAGAATGCTTTCTGAAACAATACAATTTGGGACAACCAGCGATCTAGCATCATGTCATGAAGCAGAGTTAATCAGTATTCTCATAGTAAAAGATCCTCTGGGAAAAAGTGATCATAATACAATTGAATTCCATATTGAATTTGAGAGCAATATATTTGAGTTTAAAACAAGAAGCTTAAACTTAAACAAAACCAATTAAACAGGCATGGAGGGAGAGCTGCTAAGGTCGATTTGGTAAACCGAGTAAAAGGTATGGCATTAAATACCAGTGGGAAGCATTTAAAGAAATGATTTGAAATGTTCAACAAAATTCCATTAAAAAACAAAAGATCAGTGAGAAAGATACATTCATAGCTTACTAAGGAAATTAAGTATTAGGCTAAAAGAAGAGGCATATAACGTTGCAAAGAATAGTCCCAGGCCTGAGGATTGGAAACTTATAGGAAGGGCGACTGAAAAACTGATAAAAAATGTAAAAGTAGAAAGTGAGTGTGAACTATAAAAAGGAGAGGGGCTCAAGTAAACACTGGTTCCTTCAAGGCAGAGATAGGAGAAATTAATGAAAAAACAGAGGTATTTTGTGTTTGAGTTCTCAGTAGAAGATACAAATTACATTCCAGAAAGGAGGGTAACCAAGGAGCTAATAAGAGTCAGGAATTTAAAGTAATCAAAAGCAGCAGAGGAAAAGATGTGCTTCAGAAATTTAAGGAGACAAGTGCAAACAAATCATAGAACCATAAAATCCCTACAGAGCAAGAGGAGTCCATTTGGCCCATCGAGTCTGCACTGATTCTCCGAAAGAACATCTTTCCTAGGCCCCCAGCCCTGTCCCTGTAACCCCATGCAATTACCATGGCAAATCCCCCTAACCTACACATCTTTGGACACTAATGGGCAATTTAGCATCGTCAATCCAGCTAACCTGCACATCTTTGGACCGTGGGAGGAAACTGGAGCACCTGGAGGAAACCTATGCAGACACGGGGAGAACGTGCAAACTCCACCCAGACATTCATCAAGACCGGAATCGAACCCAGGTCCCTGGTGCTGCGAGACAGCAATGTTAACCACAGTGCCACCGTGCCGTGCCATGATTTGATGGCCTACATTTTTAAAATTCGTTTGTGGGACATGGGCATTGTTGGCCAGTGTTTTCCTGAATTCTATGCTCATGTTTCTGGAGTGGAACATAAGCCCACAGATACTCGACTCATAAACACCAGCAACCATCAGGACCAGAAACTCGAAGTGATTGTTGGCTTCTGTCATGCCAATAAAGTATGACTCTAAACACAATTCTGGCTATCCTGCTTTCCCCCTTCCCACCTTCTTCCCCCCTTCCCACCTTCTTCCCCCCTTCCCACCTTCTTCCCACCTTCTTCCCCCCTTCCCACCTTCTTCCCCCCTTCCCACCTTCTTCCCCCCTTCCCACCTTCTTCCCCCCTTCCCACCTTCTTCCCCCCTTCCCACCTTCTTCCCCCCTTCCCACCTTCTTCCCCCCTTCCCACCTTCTTCCCCAGCTCCACTTCATCCTCCTTTCTCCTGGATGAACTTTCAAAGGATACAGTTAGGTTGAGCTAGGTTAAGAAGACAAAGACAAAATGGGGTGGAAAGACAGATAATTGAGACATTTCCAACTTAGTTCATACACTTTCTGCTGTCTTTTCAACATCAAAGGGAAAAATCCCTAATTATTATATTTGACATCATATGCATAATAATTATAAAGTGCTTTTGTTCCAGTTGAAGTGAATGGGAAATGGCATTGCTACTTGATAATAGCACTGGCATATTGCAGCTGTTTTGAAGGTCCTTGGAGCTGCTGCAGGTCTAATTAAAACGTATTAGTTTTTCCATATAAACCAATCTCAAGTAAGAGGCTGCAGCTGTTTGCGTAACTGATTCCATTAAGCTCTGCACTAAGGAAATACTTTGTCATAATAGAGGGATCAAAGACCTGCAGCAACACAGTGATTTGTTAGTGGGCGTGATTAATCAATTATAAGTTATCCATCAGTGAAAATATCACATCATGGGGCTGGTGTCCTTCTTTCCACCCAACCCTGGTACATTGCAATGCCGTCTTTGTATTTTTTGAATTATATATAATCAATTTGTCACAATGTTCAGAAAATGGCATCTCAAGGTGCAGAGGTCAGGGAAAAGATTCAGCAGTGAATAAAGAAATAGGGTAAAATAAAACTTTGTGCTTAAGGCGATGGATATGCTGACCCTTCTTTCTGCACGTCTCTCGGCCGTTCTTTATTAACTTCTTATTTACAGTCTTCATTATTCATTTTCCTTTCAGTGTTGTTGTTTTAAGTGGCATTTTATATTTTTGGTTTCCATTCTTCCCCCAACATAATTTTTCTCACGAAAGGAAAAATCTGTTCAAGAGGTCTTTTGTTCCCAGTGCTATAAGCCTACTAAATGTAAACATAACGTAACATAATGTAAACTCAATCTGCCGTTTTTATTTATTCAAATACAAAGAACAAAGAACAGTACAGCACAGGAAACAGGCCCTTCGGCCCTCCAAGCCTGTGCTGCTCATTGGTCCAACTAGACCATTCGTTTGTATCCCTCCATTCCCAGAATGCTCATGTGACTATCCAGGTAAGTCTTAAACAATGCCAGCGTGTCTGCCTCCACCACCCTACTTGGCAGCGCATTCCAGGCCCCCACCACTCTCTGTGTAAAAAACGTCCCTCTGATATCTGAATTATACCTCGCCCCTCTCACCTTGGGCCCGTGACCCCTCGTGATCGTCACCTCTGACCTGGGAAAAAGCTTCCCACTGTTCACCCTATCTATACCCTTCATAATTTTGTACACCTCTATTAGGTCTCCCCTCATTCTCCGTCTTTCCAGGGAGAACAAGCCCAGTTTACCCAATCTCTCCTCATAACTTAGACCCTCCATACCAGGCAGCATCCTGGTAAACCTTCTCTGCACTCTCTCTAAAGCCTCCACGTCCTTCTGGTAGTGCGGCGACCAGAACTGGACGCATTACTCCAAATGTGGCCTAACCAGCTTTCTATACAGCTGCAACATCAGACTCCAGCTTTTATACTCTATACCCCGTCCTATAAAGGCAAGCATACCATATGCCTTCTTCATCACCTTCTCCACCTGTGCTGCCACCTTCAACGATTTGTGGACTTGCACACCTAGGTCCCTCTGTGTTTCTATACTCTTGATGGCTCTGCCATTTATTGTATAACTCCCCCCTACATTAGTTCTTCCAAAATGCATCACTTCGCATTTATCTGGATTAAATTCCATCTGCCATTTCTCCGCCCAATTTTCCAGCCTATCTACATCCTGCTGTATTGCCCGACAATGTTCATCGCTATCCGCAAGTCCAGCCATCTTCGTGTCATCCGCAAACTTGCTGATAACACCAGTTATACCTTCTTCCAAATCATTTATATATATCACAAATAGCAGAGGTCCCAGTACAGAGCCCTGCGGAACACCACTGGTCACAGACCTCCAGCCGGAAAAAGACCCTTCGACTGTTACCCTCTATCTCCTGTGGCCAAGCCAGTTTTCTACCCATCTAGCCACCTCTCCTTGTATCCCATGAGCCTTAACCTTCTTAACCAACCTACCATGAGGAACTTTGTCAAATGCCTTACTGAAATCCATATAGACGACATCCACGGCCCTTCCTTTGTCAACCGTTTTTGTCACTTCCTCAAAAACTCCACCAAATTTGTAAGGCACGACCTCCCTCTTACAAAAGCATGCTGTCTGTCACTAATGAGATTGTTCCGTTCTAAATGCGTGATGCGCGACAATCAAGCACGTGGAACCAAGGCTTCGATATTGAAGGCTTTTATTGTGTAACAATGGAACTACTAACACGAATACACCAGTTCAGACTGAAGGGGTCCTGCCAGAGCAGAGGGTCTTATACCTCGCCACCGGAGGCGGGGCCCCACCGGGATGTGCCATGACAACATTGTACAACCCCCACAGTAACAACACCCGAGCCCAACAGTAACCTAATAACAACCCCCAGTGGTAACCAACGATGGTTCACCACATTCACCCCTCCTTTAAAAACAAAAGGCGGCGGGGTGCAAGAAAAACAGGTCATATATACAGAATTCACAAGTCCAGACGGTCTGGAGGACCGCACCGACGCTGTGATCTCCTCAACACCGGTTGCGAAACCGGAGCAGGTGCTTGCGGTGGCGTTCTCTCCAAAACAACGTCCGGCTGTCCCCTCAAGGACTCCCGGGCCGGTTGGCCCTGGTGAGGCGATGGTGCAGGGGATCCTGGAACCTTCGGTGGTGGCGCCGATCTCCGAGTCTCAGGCAAGCTGTACATGGGAGTAGAACTGTTATGCACTGGTCCCGGTGCTGACCGCGCCACGTCTGGGGAAGCAATGAGGAGTAGTGGATTCGTGACTGGGGGAATAGGAGCGACAGGAGTTGCTACGTCCCCTGCGGGCGCCAGGTCTCTAATGGAGACAGTGTCCTCTCGCCCGTCAGGATATGCCACATAGGCATACTGAGGGTTGGCGTGGAGGAGTTGGACCGGTTCGACCAAGGGGTCGGACCTGCGAGCCCTCACATGTCGCCGCAGAAGGACGGGTCCTGGGTACGTCAACCAGGCTGGCAATGAGATCCCCGAGGACGACTTCCGAGGGAATGAGAACATCCTCTCGTGGGGAGTAGCATTGATTGCCGTACACAGGAGGGAGCGGATAGAATGGAGCGCATTTGGAAGGACCTCCTGCCAACGGGAGACTGGAAGGCCCCTGGATTTCAGTGCCAGTAGGACAGCCTTCCAGACTGTAGCATTCTCCCTTTCCACCTGTCCGTTACCCCTAGGGTTGTAGCTCGTGGTTCTACTAGAGGCAATCCTGAATGAGAGCAGGAATTGCCTCAAGTCGTTGCTCATGAACGACGAGCCCCTGTCGCTATGAATGTAGCAGGGGTACCCGAACAGGGTAAAAAGCTCACTGAATGCCTTGATGACGGTGGCAGTCGACGTGTCTGCACAGGGGACAACAAACGGGAACCGGGAGTACTCGTCTATTATGTTGAGGAAATAGACGTTCCGGTCCGTTGAGGGAAGGGCCCTTAAAATCCACACTCAGCCTCTCAAAAGGGCGAGTGGCCTTGACCAATTGTGCCCGGTCTGGTCGGTAAAAGTGTGGTTTGCATTCTGCGCAAATCCGACAGCTTCTCGTCACTGACCTGACATCCTCCACCGAGTAGGGCAGGTTGCGGGCTTTGATGAAATGGTAGAGTCTGGTGACTCCAGGATGACACAGATCATTGTGGAGGGCCTTCAAGCGGTCCTCCTGCATGATGGCGCATGTTCCGCGCGAGAGGGCATCCGAGGGCTCATTGAGCTTCCCTGGACGATACATAATATCGTAATTATAGGTGGAGAGCTCAATTCTCCACCGCAAGATCTTATCGTTCTTGATCTTGCCCCTCTGCGTGTTGCTGAACATAAACGCCACGGATCGTTGATCCGTGATCAGGGTGAACCGCTTCCCCGCCAGGTAATGGCGCCAGTGTCTGACTGCCTCCACAATGGCCTGAGCCTCCTTCTCCACCGCTGAGTGCCGAATTTCGGGGCCTTGAAGGGTGCGGGAAAAGAACGCGACGGGCCTGCCTGCCTGGTTTAGTGTGGCGGCTAGGGCGAAATCAGATGCATCACTCTCCACCTGGAAAGGGATGGATTCATCCACCGCGTGCATCGTGGCTTTCGAGATGTCGCTTTTCAAAGCCTTGAAGGCCAATTGGGCTTCCGGCGTAAGTGGGAAGGTCGTGGACTTGATGAGCGGACGAGCTTTGTCCGCGTAGTTGGGGACCCACTGCGCATAGTACGAAAAGAACCCGAGGCATCTCCTCAGTGCTTTCGTGCTAGCGGGCAAGGGAAGTTCAGTAAGGGGGCGCATACGGTCTGGATCAGGGCCAATGACCCCGTTTTCCACCACGTATCCGAGGATGGCTAACCTGCGCGTACGGAATACGCACTTCTCCCTGTTATAGGTCAGGTTCAGGCGAGATGCGGTGCGCAGAAAGTGTTGGAGATTCGTGTCGTGGTCCTGCTGGTCATGGCCGCAGATGGTGACGTTATCCAGGTACGGGAAGGTAGCCCGCAACCCGTTCTGGTCCACCATTCGGTCCATAGCACGCTGGAAGACCGAGACCCCATTGGTGACACCAAATGGAACCCTGAGGAATTGGTATAGACGACCATCCGCCTCAAAAGCCGTGTATTGTCGGTCCTCTGGGCGGATGGGGAGTTGATGGTAGGCGGACTTAAGGTCTATGGTAGAGAACACTCGGTACTGTGCAATCTGATTGACCATATCAGAAATGCGCGGGAGAGGATTCGCATCCAGCTGCGTATAACGATTAATGGTCTGACTGTAGTCGATGACCATCCGAGGTTTGTTCCCGCTTTTGACTACCACGACCTGCGCTCTCCACGGACTAGCACTGGCCTGTATGATCCCTTCCTTGAGGAGCCGCTGAACCTCAGATCTAATAAAGATCCGGTCCTCAGCGCTGTAACGCCTACTTTTAGTAGCGATGGGCTTGCAGCCTGGTACCAGATTCTTAAAGAGGGATGGTGTAGTGATTTTCAGAGTGGAAAGATTGCATGCGGGGCGCTTTGGGCAATTTGGAGGCTGTGGCTGATTCCCTACTTCCAGTGAAGGGAGTGGCCCACCGTACTGTAGGATCACACTCTTCATGTGGACCATAAAATTTAGTCCGAGGAGAATTGGCGCACAAAGGTGAGGTAACACAAGGAGCCTGTATTGCTCGTAAATTGTGCCCTATACCTCAAGAGTTACCATACATCGTCCTTGGATCGGTACAGACCGGGACCGTGATGCCATGGAAATTGTCTGCTTGGCAGGGAGAACCCGGAGTCCACACATTTTAGCAGTTTCAGGGTGTATGAAACTTTCGGTGCTCCCACTGTCAAACAGACAATTCACAGTTCGACCATTTACCTTTATATCCATCATGGAATTCTCAAGCCTGTGGTGCTTAGTCTGGTCCAGGGAGATCGACGCCACCGTTGGCCCCTGGGCGTCACTGCATGCCGCCGATGTTGATGCTGAGGACCCCTGCTGGTCGCTCCTAGTCGTCGTGGACCATGATGGCCGCCCCCATGAATCGCACGTGGGCGAGGGCGCCAAACGCAGCGACTCCTGGTGGTCTTCCTCCTCCTCCGTCAGCCACGATGGCGCCGTCCTGGGTTCGCACGTGGTCGGACCTCGTGGGTACTGCAACGCCGAAGGAGATTGTCTCCGTTCTGGAGGGTTACAAGCTGCACTGCCGTTTTTAGACTTCGACCTGCAGACTTTACCGTAGTGGCCTTTTTTACCGCACTGGCTGCAGGTTGCCGTTCTTGCCGGACACTGTTGCCGTGGATGCTTGGCCCCACCACAAAAATAGCATCGCTGGCCACCTGGAGCTGCCGCCGTCGTCGGATCGATCTGGGAGCGCGGGTTTGCGGGGCGAGGAGGGAGCTGAGCTTGCTCCTGCCACGTTGACTGCACGTGGTCCTCGGGGTACAGCGCCAAGCTTTTCGACGCCGCTTCCAGCATCTCAGCCATCTCCATTGCTTGGGTCAAGTCGAGGTTCCCCTTTTCCAGCAATTTAAGCCTGATGTACGAGGACCCTACCCCTGCTACGAACGCGTCTCGGGCGAGGTCGTACATATATTGTTCGGCATACGTCTTTACAATCGCAACCCCTGGCAAGCTGCAGGAGCTCATTGGCGTAGTCCTCCATGGTTTCGCCCGACTGCCGACGTCGTGTAGCGAGGAGGTAACGAGCGTGTATCTCGTTGGGTGGTTTCGTGTATCGTTTCTTCTGGAGCTCGACTGCCCTCGGGTAAGTGGGAGCCGCACGAATCGCGAGATAAATCGTGTCGCTTACCCTTGCGTGGAGGACTTGGAGTTTGTCACTGTCTGTAGTGATAGCTACAGAGGCAGCCAGGTAGTCTTCGAAACACTTCCACCAGTGGTCGAAGGTGTTAGCGGCACCGACCGCACGTGGGTCCAGCGCCAGACGATCTGGTTTTAAGATCTGTTCCATACTCTTTTTTTGTACAGCTGAGAGTTTTCTGTTACACAATAAAATTGATGCGCGACAATCAAGCACGTGGAACCAAGGCTTCGATATTGAAGGCTTTTATTGTGTAACAATGGAACTACTAACACGAATACACCAGTTCAGACTGAAGGGGTCCTGCCGGAGCAGAGGGTCTTATACCTCGCCACCGGAGGCGGGGCCCCACCGGGATGTGCCATGATAACACTTATAACAGGTAAACACCCTAACCCAACAACATTGTACAACCCCCACAGTAACAACACCCTAGCCCAACAGTAACCTAATAACAACCCCCAGTGGTAACCAACGATGGTTCACCACAATGCGCATACATCCTGTCTCTAAGAATCCTCTCCAACAACTTCCCTACCACGGACGTCAAGCTCACTGGCCTATAATTACCCGGGTCCTGCTTTTTACCTTCCTACCAAGCTCTCTATACTCACTCTTCAGGACCTCCTCACTCTTCCTACGTCATTGGTACCGATGTGTACCATGACATCTGGCTGATCACCCTCCCACTTCAGAATGCTGTACACGCGATCAAAGACATCCCTGACCCTGGCACCCGGGAGGCAACAAACCATCCGGGAGTCTCTGCCATGATCACAGAACCTCCTGTCTGTACCTCTGACTATCGAGTCCCCGATCATTCCCGCTCTCCTCTTCTTCCACCCTCCCTTCTGCGCTGCAAAACCAGACTCAGTGCCAGAGATCCGGCTGCCGCAGCTTGCCCCAGGTAAGGCATCCCCCACAACAGTATCCAAATTGGTATACCTGTTGTGGAGGGGAATGGCCACAGGGGAACCCTGCTCTGCCTGCCCTTTCCCTCGCTTGACGGTAACCCAATTACCTGTGCTCTGTGCCTTTGGCGTAACTGCCTCCCTGAAGCTACTATCTATAAACTCCTCATTCTCCCGAATGATCCGGAGGTCATCCAGCTCCTGCTCCAGTTCCCTAACGTGGATAATATTTCAGGTGTGGTCTCATCAAGGCCCTGTCTAACTGTAGCATGACATCTTTGCTCCTGTACCCAAGTCCTCTTGTTATGAAGGCCAACATACCATTTGCCTTCTTCACCGCCTGCTGCCCTTGCATGCTTACCTTCAATGATTGGTATACAAGGACACCCAGGTCTCACTGCACATTTCTCTCTCTCAATCTGTAGCCACTCAGATAATTATCTGCCTTCCAGTTTTTGCTACCATAGTGGATAACCTCACAATTATCCACATTATACTGCATCTGCCATGCATTTGTCCACTCACACAACTTGTCCAAATCACACTGCAGCATCTCTGCATCCTCCTCACAGCGCGCCCTCCCACATAGCTTTGTGTCATCTGCAAATTTGGAAATATTACATTTAGTTTCTGCATCTCAATCATTATTATACATTGTGAATACCCAGGGGTATATTTGGAGTCCTAGAACTTATCCCCATTAGTCACTGCCTGCCCTTGAAGAAAGACCTGTTTATCATTCTTTGTTTCTTGTCTGTTGACCAGTTTTCTAACCATCTCAATACACTGCCCCTAATCCCATGTGCTTCAATTTTACATGCTAATCTTTAATGTGGGACTTTGCCAAAAGCCTTCTGAAAGTCCAAATAAACCACATCTACTGGCTCCCCTCATCAACTCTAACAAAGAACAAAGAAAATTACGGCACAGGAACAGGCCCTTCAGACCTCCAAGCCTGCACCGACCATCCTGCCCGACTGAACTAAAACCCCCTACCCTTCCGGGGACCATATCCCTCTATTTCCATCCTATTCATGTATTTGTCAAGATGCCCCTTAAAAGCCACTACCGTATCCGCCTCCACTACCTCCCCCGGCAAAGAATTCCAGGCACCCACTACTCTCTGTGTAAAACATCTGCCTCGTACATCTCCTTTAAATCTTGCCCCTTGCACCTTAAACCTGTGCCCCCTAGTAATTGACTCTTCCACCCTGGGAAAAAGCTTCTGACTATCCACTCTGTCATAATCTCATGCCTCTACTGGTTACATCCTCAAAGACAAAGATTTTTCAAGCATAATTTCCCACTAATAAATCCATGCTGACTCTGTCCAATCCTGCCACTGTTTGCCAAGTGCTCTGCTATTAAATCATTTATAATGGATGCTCACATTTTCCCTACTATTGATGTCAGGCTGACTGATCTATAATTCCTTGTTTTCTCTCTACCTTTTGTTTTAAGTAATGCTCTTACGTTAACTACTCTCCAATCTGTAGGAACTGTCCTAGAGTCTATAGAATCTTGGAAGATGACCACCATTGAATCCATTATTTCTAGGGCCACTTAAGTACTTTGGGATGTAGATTATCAGGCCCTGGGGTTTATCATCCTTCATTCCCAACAATTTCACCAACAACATTTCCTTCAGTTCCTCCATCTCACTAAACCTTGTGTTCCCCAATGTTCCTGGTGTGTTATTTATGACCTCCTTTGTGAAGACAGAACAGTTGGTCAGTCACTTCTTTGTTCCACATTATAAATTCTCCTGTTTCTGACTATAAAGGACCTACGTTTATCTTCACCAATCTGTTTCTCCTCACATACATATAGAACTTTTACTGTCAGTTTTTATGTTCCCAGCGAGCTTACTCTCGTACTTTATTTTCCCCTTTTTAATCAATCCCTTTGTCCTCCTTTGATGAATTCTAAACTGCTCCTAATCTTCAGGTCTGCTATTTTCTTTCTGGCCAATTTGTATATCTCTTTTTTGAATCTAATACTATCTCTAATTTCCCTTGTAAGCCATAATTTGACCACCTTTCTCGTTTTATTTTTGTGAAGCAAGCAAACAAAAACTAGCTTTTGGGACAGGGGAGCAGCAATTCCTGATAGGTCAGAATAATATATTTGCATGAGCCACAGTGATTTTACAGATGTAAATTTGATTGCCTTTTGCAATTCAACGTGGCCCTTTTAAAGTGATTTGTAAGTATATATGCATGCAGCGGCTTGATCTTTGAATGGGAAAGCCAAAAGTCCTGGCTGGCATACTAAATAATATTTACAGCTACTACACTATTATAAATGCAAATTATGTTGTGAAACTAAACTCGGTGAGCAATCTGTAGATATGAATACTATTTCCAATTTCTTTGTACACTCTTTGGCTTTTTGTGCACGTAACTCTGAATTCAATTTATTCTGAAATGAAATAGTGAACATTTAATACTTTACAGAAGCCAAGTTACTTAAGGGAATGTCAGCAGATAAAGAGTGTGCTCATTAGGTTTGTGTGGGCGTTTGATAAATGTTTCTATTGGATGGCTAATGGAGTTGTATTTTAGTGAAAGATTTATCACAAATCAAACAGCAGTTTCACTGTAACCCTTCTTAGTCTTTGTTTACAGCCACCATATTAATTTTTAACCACTTCACTTACCCAATGCCACTTTGCTAACTCAATGCAAAATTTTTAAAACACTAAGTATAACTAACCACTTTCATTTTTAGAGCTTCTCTAATGTTGTAGCTGTCCACAATTATTTCATGCCATTGAACAGACACCAAGAAAGAATAGGGATCTGCGGATGAAGATGAAATTCAAGAGTTAGGCTTTTAAAGGTGGAGCAAGTTTTGAAAAATGTACTAACGTTAAATATGCTGCAATATTACAGAATAAATATTAGCAGCTCTCTAAATATTTTTCAAAATTAATCTGAGAACTGAGGAGGTCGAAACATCGAGCAACATTCCTTTATATATTTCATTCTTATTCCATTATATATTTGACACGGACATTCATTTCACTAATTAATAATCAGAGGATTTAGTTAAAGCATTGGTTTAAACTAGGCTTGTCCAACCCAAAGCCTTTATGTGACTCGGAGTGATTGTTGAAAATGTCAGTTAGACAGGTCAGTGAGTTTGAAAATTTCTGCAGGAGACTGCTCCTCCAATCACAATCTGTTTCTCTCCAAACAGAGAGAAACTCCACACTCTCCAAACAGAGTGTGGGGGGTGGGGGGGGTGATTGTGTGTGTGTGTGTGTGTGTGTGTGTGGTTAGTTTGTTTGTACGTGTGTGTGTGGAGGGGTCAATATGCGTGTGTGGGAGTATGTGTGTGTGTGTGCAGGGGAGGGGTGTCTGTGTGTTGGAGGGGGTGAGTCTGTATGTGTGTGTCTGTGTGTTGGAGGGGGTGAGTCTGTATGTGCGTGTGTGTGTGTGTGTGCATGTGTGTTGGGGGGTGATTATGTGTATGTGTTTGTATGTGTGTGTGGGGGGTGATTGTGTGTAGTGTGGGGGCTGATTATGTGTATGTATGTGGTGACTGTGTAATTGTGGGGTTAATGTGTGCTGGATACACAGGCTCTCTGTTTCATATTTTTGTCTTTATTTATGACTCAATTTTTGAATTGTCAATTTATGGTTGTGACATTTTTTGCACACCATCTTTTTCTTTTCGAACGTCAGATTCTTCTTTGAAATTCATATTTAATGTTGTGTCAAACCTTACTTCTCCAAAATTTGCTCATCAGTCCATGAGCATGAGAAAAATTGAAAGGTGGTCCCTGACATGAAAAGGTTGTAAGAAGTTTAACAACACCAGGTTAAAGTCCAACAGGTTTATTTGGTAGCAAAAGCCACACAAGCTTTCGGAGCTCCAAGCCCCTTCTTCAGGTGAGTGGGAATTCTGTTCACAAACAGGGCATATAAAGACACAGACTCAATTTACATGAATAATGGTTGGAATGCGAATACTTACAGCTAATCAAGTCTTTAAGATATATACAACGTGAGTGGAGAGGGCATCAAGACAGGCTAAAAAGATGTGTATTGTCTCCAGACAAGACAGCCAGTGAAATACTGCAGGTCCAGGCAAGCTGTGGGGGTTACAAATAGTGTGACATAAACCCAATATCCCGGTTGAGGCCGTCCTCGTGTTTGTGGAACACAGCCAGAACTATCCAAAGTTTGCGATTTAACTTGCATTTTTGAATGGTTCCTAGCGCAGCACAATTGTCCAGAGGAAGTTTGCGCTTCAGGGAAATTGCTGCGCAAACCCTTACCTTTGAAGTTCTGAGAGGGAATTCCCTACATATCTTTAGGGAGTCCCCCAAATCTGACGCTGGGGAGCATGTAGGTTACAGCACATTCTGTGTTTCCATATTTCCTCCCAAAACTCATTTAACTGTCTGTATCCCTTTGCTTCTTCCTCACAGTTTAATTTTCCACATTGCTTTGTATTGTCAGTAAACTTGGGGATATTTGATAAATATATCCGAGATTGTGACAGGTTTAGGTACAAGGACCAGGGAGCACAGGTTTTGGGCAAGTGGCATGGATGTGAGAAAGAACCTCTTCTTTGCAGTGAATGATAATTACCTGGAACACACTGCCCATAAGAGTGGTGGAAGTAGAGATGATGAATGATTTCAGAAAGAAATTGAGTGGTTACTTGCAGTAAATTAACCTGGAGAGCTATGGAGTAAAGCAGGGAAATGAGACTCATTAGATTGCTCTATAGAGGGCTGACATGCACTCAATGGGTAAAATGGTCTCCTTCTGTGTTGTAATGGCTCTATACCTTTATTACTCAAAGCTTTGAATTAGTAGACAACTAACTAATGAAAGTCCCTTGGAGTGAGAAAGATACTTGCCACCAAGTCTTAGAGTGGAGAGATGGGGAAAGAGAGAGGTTATAAGAGATAGAGGTAATGTCATTGAAAGATGAAGAAGATTGAAGAGGACAAGTAAAAGGCTAAGAGAAAAATAGCAATTAAAAAGATCCAAAATTGACATTGAACAATGGAACAGTGGCATTCAACCCATTGAGTCTGCACCAACTCTCCAAAAGAGCACCTTACGCGGGTCAACACCCCCCCCATCTCCATAACCCTGCGCATTTACCATGCTAATCCACCTAATCTACACATGTTTGGACTGTAGGAGGAAACTGCAGCACCTGGAGGAAACTCATGAAGACATGGGAAAATGTGCAAACTCCACACAGTCACCCAAGGCCGGAATCGAACCCAGGTCCCTGGCAATGTGAGACATCAGTGCTAACCACTGTGCCACCATGCCGGGGTGGTCTTCAGGTCTGCCAGGGCTAGAAGGAGCAGTCCAGCCACGAGATCCCCATCCCAAGAGGTGTGGTGAGGTCAACCCCTTGCCCCCAGCCCAAGCCTATCCAACTCCCAGGGCCTGTGGGGACCCCTCCTTCTGGAGTCTGGCAGTGGTAGAGAGGCAAATGCCCACTGGATCTACCTCCTTGACCACCCTTGGAGTCCGAAGTGCTAGGCCAGGGTGTTGTGCCAGTGCATCATTGGCACTGCCAAGGTGCAGGGCCTGATGTGTAGTCAGAGTGGAGAAGGGGCGCTGAATGGAGGTGGGGGGGAGGGGTGGGGGGGCTGAGTGGGAAGGGGGGCTGCGTGATGGTCTGAGTGGGGAGCGGGAGGAATGGGAGGCTGAATGTGGGTCTAACAGAGGTCTGAGTGGAGAGAAGGCTGAATGGGGGTCTGAGTGGGAAAGAGGGAGGGCTGAGTTATCCTTAGGATAACCCCTCATGCTTGCATGGCGTTGGGGTGGGTGACTCGTTATTTGCAGAGAGAGGATGCCCCTCTTTGGTGAAGGGTTGGTGGTGCTCCTCTGATCAGCCGGAGAGGCGGGGGGGCAACATTTCATTTTGTGGGGGTACATGTCTCTGGGTGTGACTCTTTAAAAACGATGCTCTGATCTCTGAACAGTGAGGCTGGCCGACGGGCTGCTTAAGATGCATGAAATTCCGTCCATCACCTGGGTGAATCCCATCTGACAGACCCTCCCAGCGCCAGCGAAAAACCCTCTAGTTTTCCTGCTGGAGTGGGTACTTAGTCTCAATTCAGAAGAATCGTGGCCATAAACTTCTCAAGTATGTATACAATGTAAATGTGTTACAAAATGGAACAATTGCTCATTTTTGGCAAGACTGTTTTACACTGGTGTAGAATTGCCAGCAAAGAGGCACAGATCCAATTATATTGGTGTGGCGTGGATTTTCCAGCCTCATTGTCTGTTTCATTCTGTGCCCCTCTCCATCAATAGTGACTGGATGATATACTGTATGGTGCCAATACTTAAGAACATAAGAACATAAGAAATAGGAGCAGGAGTAGGCCATCTGGCCCTTCGAGCCTGCCCCACCATTAAACAAGATCATGGCTTATCTGAAGCGAATCAGTTCCACTTACCCGCCTGCTCCCCATAACCCCTAATTCCCTTATCGATCAGAACACTATCTACCCGTGATTTAAACATATTCAACGAGGAAGCCTCCACCACTTCAATGGGCAGAGAATTCCAGAGATTCACTACCCCCTGAGAGAAGAAGTTCCCCCTCAACTCTGTTCTGAACCGGCCCCCCCTTATTTTGAGGCTGTGCCCTCTAGTTCTGGTTTCCCTTCTAAGTGGAAAGAATCTCTCCACCTCTACCCTATCCAGCCCCTTCATTATCTTATATGTCTCTATAAGATCACCCCTCATCCTTCTAAACTCCAACAAGTACAGACCCAATCTGTTTAATCTCTCCTCATAAGCTACACCCCTCATCTCCGGTATCAACCTGGTGAACCTTCTCTGCACTCCCTCCAAGGCCAATATATCCTTTCGCAAATAAGGGGACCAAAACTGCACACAGTACTCCAGTTGCGGCCTCACCAGTGCCTTGTACAGTTGCAGCAAGACCTCCCTGCTTTTATATTCTATCCCCCTCGCGATAAAGGCCAACATTCCATTCGCTTTCTTGATCACCTGCTGCACCTGCAGACTGAGTTTTTGCGATTCGTGCACAAGGACCCCCAGGTCCCTCTGCACAGTCGCACGATGTAATTTTTCTCCATTTAAATAATATTCCAATTTACTATTATTTCTTCCAAAGTGGATAACCTCACATTTGCTAACGTTATATTCCATCTGCCAGATCCTCGCCCACTCGCTCAGCCTATCCAAATCTCTCTGCAGACTTTCCGCGTCCTCCACGCAATTCGCTTTCCCACTCACCTTCGTGTCATCAGCAAACTTGAATTCCCTACATTCAGTCCCCTCCTCCAGATCATCTATGTAAATGGTAAACAATTGAGGCCCCAGCACCGATCCCTGCGGCACACCACTGGTCACCAACTGCCAACCAGAAAAGCACCCATTTATCCCAACTCTCTGCTTCCTGTTAGATAGTCAATCCCCAATCCACGCCAACACCTTACCCCTAACTCCGTGTACCCCAATCTTCTGCAGCAACCTTTTGTGAGGCACCTTATCGAACGCCTTCTGGAAATCTAAAAACACCACATCCACCGGTTCCCCTCTGTCAACCGCACTAGTGACATCTTCATAAAAGTCCAGTAGATTCGTCAAACACGACTTTCCCTTCATGAATCCATGCTGCGTCTGCTTGATCGAACCATTCTTATTCAGGTGCTCTGTTATTTCCTCTTTAATAATGGACTCTAGCATCTTCCCAACTACGGACGTTAAGCTAACCGGCCTGTAGTTACCCGCCTTTTGTCTATTTCCTTTTTTAAACAGCGGCGTAACAGTAGCTGTTTTCCAGTCAGCCGGCACTACCCCAGAGTCCAGCGAATTTTGATAAATTACTACTAACGCATCTGCTATTACCTCAGCCATTTCTTTCAGTACCCTGGGATGCATTCCATCTGGGCCCGGGGACTTGTCTACCTTCAGTCCTATTAGTCTACCAAGCACCACCTCATTAGTAACAGTAATTGTACTAAGGACCTCCCCTCCCACCAACTTTCGATCTCTAATATTCGGCAAACTATTTGTGTCTTCCACCGTGAAGACCGACACAAAGAACTTATTTAAAGTCTCAGCCATTTCCTTTAAAGTCTCAGCCATTTCCTTTAAAGTCTCAGCCATACTAATTCATACTCTAGCAAAGTAGTACACTTGCCTATAAATTCTGCAAAATACGGTTACTAGAAAACCCACGACAAAGAATTGAATGAAAGCCATTATAACCCTGAGCAATCATGTAACTAACACAAGTTTGCATAGTCTATAATGGAAGCAGTAATGATGTCACAGACATTTCTTTGGAACAGAAAGTAGGAGGTGCTTTGAATGTTAGTCAACCTCGAAATGAAAGGACTTGATTATAAGATTATTTTGCATCCTCAGGATAACTTTTGAGTTGTGCACAAATAATTCTCATTTAGTAAAGGTGATCAGACTTCATGGTGAATAGAATGGAAAGCTTCCATTAAGTAGATAATACCTTATCTGCCTGAAACAAATAATTGTGTGAATCAAATGAATGCGCCCAGCTCAAGTCACTCAAGCTGTAATGAAATTGCCTTTTGCCACAGATGAATAGTTGATGGTATCTGAAAAAGAAGAATGTGCAGGGCTGCTAGAAATGCCGGTATAACACGAAATAAATTGCTCCTTCAGAGGACAAGAACAGACATGATGGACAGAATGGCCTTCTTCCATGCTATAACCAATTTATGATTCTAACAAAACTTTTCAAAATATTAAAGATGTCTATTAGGGTGGCACGGTGGTACATGATTAGCACTGCTGCCTCACAGCACCAGGGATCCAGGTTCAATTCTGGTCTCGGGTCACTGTGTTGCGTAGAGTTTGCACCTTCTCCCCATGTCTGCGTGAGTTTCCTCTGGGTGCTCTGGTTTCCTCTTTCATCCCATACTCCAAAGATACGCAGATTAGGTTGATTGGCCATGCTAAATTGTCCCTTCGTGTCAGGGGGACTAGCAGGGTAATAACATGGGGTTAGGTGGATAGGGCCTGGGTGGGATTGTTGTCGGTACAGGCTTGATGGATCAAATGGCCTCCTTCTGCGCTATAAGGATTCTATAATTCTATGATTCTATTAGGTCGGTACTCAACTTTTTTTCAAAAGACCCAGCCTCTCAACTTTTCCAGGTATGTGTACCCATGAATCTGCAAATCCTTGCAAATCAATCCAGCACCCTTTCCGGTGCCTCCATATCCGGGCTCCCAAACTCGTATTTGATGTGGCCCTGATTTAACTGTTGAAAATTAATATTACTCTAAACTCCAGCAAAATTCTACAGCAATGAAGCAGAATAATAACAGCAAGTTCACTAATTAAAGATCGACATATTGTTATGGTCCCTGTGGCTAAACTGTAAACACAGTAAGAAGTCTCACAACACCAGGTTAAAGAAATCCTGTTGTTCGACTTCTTACTGTGTTTACCCCAGTCCAACGCCAGCATCTCCACATCATGGCTAAACTGTGAGCCAAAGTAACCAAATTTATTGCATGATCCCTGAATGAATAAGTTACAAAAAGATTCCATTTTTTGCAGCTTTTACTTTTACACGAATCAGAACCAATACAACTTCAACCTGAAGTAACAGTCAAATGATACTTTAAGTACTTCAAATAAAAAGATAAGTGTCAGTATAAATAGTTGATACAATAAAGATATGTCTTACTCAACCTCATAGGACTGCATCGCTCCCTGCACAAATGTGGTATTACGTAGCTACATAGTTCCACAATATGCTGTACTTTATTTACACAGGGTAGGTCAGGAACACTGAATTTTCTGTAGCCATGTATCAGTAATCCCAACTATGTCTGGTTCTTCCCAACACACGGTTGCCTCCACTTCCCCTGTTTTATTATGGACGTTGTATACATTTCTTGAGCAAATTGGCATAGGGAGTGATAAGATATTGGAGGTGTTAGCAGGCTTAAAATAACAAAGAACAAAGAAAATTGCAGCACAGGAACAGGCCCTTTGGCCGTCCAAGCCTACACCGACCGTGCTACCCTACTGAACTAAATCCCCTGACTCTTCCAGGGGACTCTTCCAGGGGATTCCACCTTATCCCTCTCTTCCCACACTATTCATGTATTCGTCAAGACACCCCTTAAAAGTCACTATCGTATCTGTTTCCACTACCTTCCCCGGCAGTGAGTTCCAGCACCCACCACCCTCTGTGTAAAAAACTTGCCTCGTACATCTCCTTTAAACCTTGCACCTTAAACTTATGCCCTCTAGAAATTGACTCTTCCAACCTGGGAAAAAGCTTCTGACTATCCACTCTGTCCATGCCCCTCATAATCTCGTAGACTTCTATCAGGGCGTCCCTCAACCTCCGTCGTTCCAGTGAAAACAAACCAATTTCTCCAACCTTTCCTCATAGCTAATGCCCTCCATACCAGGCAACATCCTGGTAAATCTTTTCCGTACCCTCTCCAAAGCCTCCACATCCTTCTAGTAGTGTGGCGACCAGAATTGAACACTATATTCCAAGTGCGGCCGAACTGAGGTTCTATAAAGCTGCAACATGACTTGCCAATTTTTAAACTCAATGCCCCAGCTGATGAAGGCAAGCATGCCGTATGCCTTCTTGACTATCTTCTCCACCTGAGTTGTCACTTTCAGTGACCTGTGTACCTGTACACCCAGATCCCTCTGCCTATCAATACTCTTAAGGATTCTGCCATTTACTATATATTTCCCATCTATATTAGACCTTCCAAAATGCATTACCTTGTCCGGATTAAACTCCATCTGCCATTTCTCCACCCAAGTTTTCAACTGATCTATATCCTTCTGTATCCTCTGACGTTCCTCATTGCTGTCTGCAATTACACCAACCTTTGTGTCATCCGCAAACTTGCGAATTAAACCAGTTACATTTTCCTCCAAATCATTTATATATATCACAAACAGCAAAAGTCCCAGCACTGATCCCTGAGGAACACCACTTGTCACAGCCCTCCATTGAGAAAAACACCCTTCCACTGCTACCCTCTGTCTTCTATGACCGAGCCAGTTCTGCATCCATCTTGCCAGCTCATCTCTGATCCCGTGCGACTTCACCTTCTGTACCAGTTTGCCATGAGGGACCTTGTCAAAGGCCTCACTGAAGTTCATGTAGACAAAATCCACTGCCCTATCCTCATCAATCATTTTCATCACTTTCTCGAAAAACCTGATTAAGTTAGTGCGACATGACCTCCCCTTCACAAAATCATGTTGCCTCTCGCTAATATGTCCACTTATTTCCAAGTGGGAATAAATCCTGTCTTGAAGAATCCTCTCCCAATAATTTCCCTACCACTGACGTAAGGCTCACCGGCCTGTAATTACCTGGACTATCCTTGCTCCCCTTCTGAAATGACGGAACAACATTGGCTATAGTCCAATCCTCTGGGACCTCCCCTGAAGCTACGACATCTCCTCCGCAGCCTTCAACATGTCATTGATGAAGACGAACATCTCGCCAAGGCCATCCCCACACCCCCACTTCTTGCCTTCAAACAACCGCGCAACCTCAAACAGACCATTGTCCGCAGCAAACTACCCAGCCTTCAGGAGAACAGTGACCACGACACCACACAACCCTGCCACAGCAACCTCTGCAAGACGTGCCAGATCATTGACACGGATGCCATCATCTCACGTGAGAACACCATCTACCAGGTACACGGTACCTACTCTTGCAACTCGGCCAACATTGTCTACCTGATACGCTGCAGGAAAGGATGTCCCGAGGCATGGTACATTGGGGAAACCATGCAGACGCTATGACAACGGATGAATGAACACCACTCAACAATCACCAGGCAAGACTGTTCTCTTCCTGTGGGGGAGCACTTCAGCAGTCACAGGCATTCAGCCTCGGATCTTCAGGTAAGCGTTCTCCAAGACGGCCTTCACGACAGCGCAGAGTCGCTGAGCAGAAACTGATAGCCAAGTTCCACACACATGAGGACGGCCAAAACCGGGATGTTGGATTTATGTCACATTATCAGTAACCCCCACAGCTTGCCTCCTGGACTTGCAGGCTGTTCTGTCTGGAGACAATACACATCTCTTTAACCTGTGTTTAATGCTCCTTCCACCCACATTGTCTGTATCTTTAAGATCTGGTTGGCTGTAGGGATTCGCATTCTAATCAGTATTCTGTAACTTGAATTTGTGTCTCTGTGCACTGTTTGAGAGCACATTTCCACTCCATCTGATGAAGGAGCAGCGCTCCGAAAGCTTATGGTATTTGCTACCAAATAAACCTGTTGGACTTTAACCTGGTGTTGTGAGACTTCTTACTGTGACCTCCCCTGTAGCCAGTGAGGGTACAAAGATTTCTCTCAAGGTCCCAACAATTTCCTCCCTTGCCTCTCTCAGTATTTTGGGATATATCCCATCAGGCTCTGGGGACTTGTCTACCTTAATGTTTCTCAAGAACCCCAATATCTCCTTTTTGATCTCAACATGACCCAAACTATCAATGCACCCTTCCCCAGACTCATCATCCACCAATTCCTTCTCTTTGGTGAATACTGATGCAAAATACTCATTTAATACCTCACCCATTTCCTCTGGCTCCACGCATAGATTCCCTTCCCTGTCCTTGAGTGGGCCGACCCTTTCCCTGGCTACCCTCTTACTCTTTATATATGTTTAAAAAGCCTTGGGATTTTCCTTAATTCTGCTGGCCAATGACTTCTCATGACCCCTTTTAGCTCTCCTTACTCCTTGCTTGAGTTTCTTTCTACTTTCCTTGTTTTCCACACTTGCTTCGTGTGTTCCTAGACTCCTGGCCTTGACAAAATGCTTCCTTTTTCTCTTTGACTAGCTCACAATATCTCTCGTTATCCAAGGTTACCAAAACTTGCCATACTTATCCTTCATCCTTAACAGGAATGTGCTGATCCTGAATTCCTATCAACTTACACTTGAAAGCCTCCCATATGCCAGATGTTGATTTGCCCTCAAACAACTGCCCCCAATCTACATTCTTCAGTTCCTGCCTAATATTGTTGTAATTAGCCTTCCCCCAGTTTAGCACCTTGACTTGAGGACTACACTTATCTTTATCCATCTGTACCTTAAAGCTTATGAATTGTGGTCACTGTTCCCGAACTGCTCCCCCACTGAAACATTGACCACCTAGCCAGGATCATTCCCGAATACGAGGTCCAGTATGACCCCTTCCCTAGTTGGACTATCTATATACTGTTTCAAGAAGCTCTCCTGGATGCCCCTTACAAACACTGGCCCATCCATGCCCCTAGCACTAAGTGAGTCCTAATCAATATAGGGGAAGTTAAAATCTCCCACCACAACAACCCTGTTACTTTTACACCTTGCCAAAATCTGCCTCCATATCTGTTCCTTTATCTCCCGCTGGCAGTTGGGAGGCCTATAGTAAGCCCTCAACATTGTGACTACACCCTTCCTATTCCTGAGCTCTACCCATATTGCCTCACTGTATGAGCCCTCTGAGGTGTCCTCCCGCAGTACAGCTGTGATATTCTCCTTAACCAGTAGTGCAACTGCTCTACTCCTTTTACATTTCCCTCTATCCCGCCTGAAACATCTGTATCCTGAAAAGTTAAGCTACCAAACCAAGTCTCTGTAATGGCGATGACATCATAATTCCAAGTACTAATCCAAAAGTGGACAAACATCCAGGTCCAGATGCCTTAGGTCCAGGGATGCTGTGGGAAGCAAGGGAGGAGATTGCAGGGGCTCTGACCCAAAAGTTGAATTCCTCTCTGGTCAGGGGGGACACGTGACAGAGGACTGGAAAACAGCTAATGTGGTTCCACTCTTTAAAAAGGGATGTTGAGATACAGTAAGAAGTTTAACAACACCAGGTTAAAGTCCAACAGGTTTATTTGGTAGCAAAAGCCACACAAGCTTTCGGAGCCCCAAGCCCCTTCTTCAGGTGAGTGGGAATTCTGTTCACAAACAGGGCATATAAAGACACAAACTCAATTTACATGAATAATGGTTGGAATGCGAATACTTACAACTAATCAAGTCTTTAAGATACAAACAATGTGAGTGGAGAGAGCATCAAGACAGGCTAAAAAGATGTGTATTGTCAGGGAACTACAGACCAGTGAGTCTCATGTCAGTGATAAAGAAACTATTGTAGAAAATTCTGAAGGAGGGAATCTATCTCCACTTGGCAAGGCAAGGCTACATCCGGGAAAATCAGCATGGCTTTGTCAGAGGGAGGTGACAAATTTGATTGAATTTTTTGAGGACTTGACCTAGTGGATTGGCACAGGCTGTTCTCTGGTAAGGATGTAAATGGAAAGTGGGAGGCCTTCAAAGGAAAAATTTTGAGAGTGCAGAGTTTGTATGTTCCTGTCAGGATTAAAGGCAAAGTAAATCGGAATAAGGAACCTTGGTTCTCGAGGGAGATTGTAACACTGATTAAGAGGAAGAGAGAGTTGTATGAAATGTACAGGCAGCAAGGAACACATCAGATGCTCGAGGATTATAAAAAGTGCAAGAAGCTACTTAAGAGGGAAATCAGGAGGGCTAAAAGAAGACATGAGGTTGCTTTGGCAGACAGAGTGAAGGAAAATCCAAAGAGCTTCTATAGGTATGTTAGGAGCAAAAGGATAGTGAGGGATAAAATTGGTCCTCTTGAAGACCAGAGTGGTAGACTGTGTATGAACCAAAAGAGATGGGGGAGATACTAAATGGTTTTTTTGCATCCGTATTTACTGAGGAAACGGGCATGGAGTCTACGGAAATAGGGCAAACAGGTAGGGAGGTCATGGAACCTTTACAGATTAAAGGGGAGGAGGTGCTCGCTGTCTTGAGGCGAATCAGAGTGGATAAATCCCCAGGACCGGACAGGGTATTCCCACGGACCTTGAGGGAAGCTAGTGTTGAACTTGCAGACATATTTAAAATGTCAGTATTCACGGGGCAGGTGCTGGATGATTGGAGTGTGGCTCATGTTGTTCCGTTATTTAAAAACGGTTCCAAAAGAAATCCGGGAAATTATAGGCCAGTAAGTTTGACGTCGGTGGTGGGCAAGTTATTGGAAGGTGTGATACGGGATAGGATCTACAAATATTTGGATAGACAGGGACTTATTAGGGAGAGTCAACATGGCTTTGTGCGTGGTAGGTCATGTTTGACCAATCTATTAGAGTTTTTCGAGGAGGTTACCAGGAAAGTGGATGAAGGGAAAGCGGTGGATGTTGTCTACCTGGATTTCAGCAAGGCCTTTGACAAGGTCCCTCATGGGAGGTTAGTTAGGAAGGTTCAGTCGCTAGGTATACATGGGGAGGTAGTAAATTGGATTAGACACTGGCTCAATGGAGGAAGCCAGAGAGTGGTTGTGGAGAATTGCTTCTCTGAGTGGAGGCCTGTGACTAGTGGTGTGCCGCAGGGATTGGTGTTGGGTCCATTGTTGTTTGTCATCTATATCAATGATCTGGATGATAATGTGGTAAATTGTATCAGCAAGTTTGCTGATGATACAAAGATTGGAGGTGTAGTGGACAGTGAGGAAGGTTTTCAAAGCTTGCAGAGGGATTTGGACCAACTAGAAAAATGGGCTGAAAAGTGGCAAATGGCATTTAACGCAGACAAGTGTGAGATATTGCACTTTGGAAGGATAAACCAAAGTAGAACGTACAGGGTAAATGGTAGGACTCTGAAGAGTGCAGTTGAACAGAGGGATCTGAGAATACAGGTACAGAATTCCCTAAAAGTGACGTCACAGGTGGATAGGGTCGCAAAGAGTGCCTTTGGTACATTGGCCTTTATAAATCGGAGTATCGAGTATAAAAGTTGGAGTGTTATGGTAAGGTTATATAAGGCATTGGTGAGGCCGAATTTGGAGTATTGTGTACAGTTTTGGTCACCTAGTTACAGGACGGATGTAAATAAGGTTGAAAGAGTGCAGAGAAGGTTCACAAGGATGTTGCCAGGACTTGAGAAGCTGAGTTACAGAGAGAGATTGAATAGGTTGGGACTTTATTCCCTGGAGCGTAGAAGAATGAGGGGAGATTTGATAGAGGTGTATAAGATTTTGATGGGTATAGATAGAGTGAATGCAAGCAGGCTTTTTCCGCTGAGGCTAGGGGAGAAAAAAACCAGAGGGCATGGGTTAAGGGTGAAAGGAGAAAAGTTTAAAGGGAATATTAGGGGAGGCTTCTTCACGCAGAGAGTGGTGGGAGTGTGGAATGAGCTGCCGGATAAAGTGGTAAATACCACTTTTAACCACTTTTAACATTTAAGGAAAACTTGGACGGGTTCATTGATGAGAGGGGTGTGGAGGGATATGGTCCAAGTGCAGGTCAGTGAGACTAGGCAAAAAATGGTTCGGCACAGACAAGAAGGGCCAAAAGGCCTGTTTCTGAGCTGTAATTTTCTATGGTTTCTAAGTGTGTAGATGAGGGAAGTGCAATTGATGTAGTTTATATGGATTTCAGCAAAACTTTTGACAAGGTCCCACATGGGAGATTTATAAAGAAAGCATAAGTGATACAGGGTATTTTGATAAAACAGGAATTAAAACAGGAATTCAGGGAGCTAGGGTGGAAGCTGAGAGCCAGGACAAAACAGGTTGTCATCTCTGGTATGTTGCCGGTGCCACGGGATAGCGAGTTGAGGAACAGGGAGAGAATGCAGTTAAACACATGGATGCAGGGATGGTGTAGGAGGGAGGGTTTCAGCTATGTGGATAATTGGAACACTTTCTGGGGAAGGTGGGACCTGTACCAAAAGGACAGGGTGCACCTGAACCAGAGGGGCACCAATATCCTGGGAGGGAAATTTGCTACAGCTCTTTGGGGGGGTTTAAACTAATTTGTCAGGGGAATGGGAACAGGAGTTGTGGTCCGGAGGTCAGTGAGTGTAGTGAGGTACTGGGAAGGGTATCATGGTCAAAGGTGGGTACCAGCAGACAAGAAGGTGGGTTGAAGTGTGTCTACTTCAATGCAAGGAGCATCCGAAATAAGGTAGGTGAACTTGGGGCGTGGATTGGCACTTGGGACTACGATGTTGTGGCCATTACGGAGACATGGGTAGAACGAGGACAGGAATGGTTGTTGGAAGTTCCGGGGTATAGATGTTTCAGTAAGTGTAGGGTGGCTGGTAAAAGAGGTGGAGGAGTGGCACTGTTAATCAAGGAGAGTGTAACGGCTGCAGAAAGGCATTTCGAAGGGGATCTGCCTACAGAGGTAATATGGGCTGAGGTTAGGAATAGGAAAGGAGCGGTCACGTTGTTAGGAATTTACTATAGGCCCCCAAATAGTAATAGAGATGTGGAGCAAGAAATTGCTAAGCAGATTATGGATAGGTGTGGGGGTCACAGTGTAGTTGTCATGGGGGACTTTAACTTTCCAAATATTGATTGGAGCCTTTATAGGTCGAATAGTTCGGATGGGGCAGTTTTTGTGCAGTGTGTGCAGGAGGGGTTCCTGACACAATATGTGGATAAGCCGACAAGAGGTGGGGCCACATTGGATTTGGTAATGGGAAATGAACCGGGCCAAGTGTTGGATTTGGTTGTGGGAGAGCACTTTGGAGATAGTGACCACAATTTGGTGTCTTTTGTTATTGCAATGGAGAGGGAGAGGGTCATGTGGCAGGGCATAGTTTACAAATGGGGGAGAGGTAATTATGATGCAATCAGGCGGGAATTAGGAAGCATAGGATGGGAACAAAAATTGTCAGAGAAAGGCACTCATGAAAAGTGGAACTTTTTCAAGGAACAAATACTGCGTGTCCTTGATAGGTATGTCCCTGCCAGGCAGAGAGGAAATGGCCGAGTGAGGGAACCATGGTTCACAAAAGAGGTGGAATGTCTTGTCAAGAGGAAGAAGGAAGCATATGTAAGGTTGAGAAAACAAGGTTCCGTTGGCTCGATGGAGGATTACAAGTTAGCAAGAAATGAGCTGAAAAAGGGGCTTAGGAGAGCTAGGAGGGGGCATGAGAAGTCCTTGGTGGGTCGGATCAAGGAAAACCCCAAGGCTTTTTACTCTTATGTGAGGAATAAAAGAATGACCAGGGTGAGGTTGGGGCCGGTCAAGGACAGTCGTGGGAACTTGTGTATGGAGTCAGAAGAGATAGGAGAGGTGATGAATGAATACTTTTCTTCGGTGTTCACCAAGGAGAGGGGCCATGTTTTTGAGGAAGAGAGGGTGTCACAGGTTGATAGGCTGGAAGAAGTAGATGTTCGGAGGGAAGATGTACTAGCAATTTTGAAGAAACTGAAAGTTGATAAGTCCCCTGGGCCTGATGAAATATATCCTAGAAGTCTTTGGGAGGCAAGGGATGAGATAGCAGAGCCTTTGGTATTGATCTTTGCGTCCTCACTGTCCACGGGAGTGGTGCCAGAGGACTGGAGAGTGGCGAATGTGGTTCCTCTGTTTTTCTTAAACATAGAATAGAAATGACCCTGGTAATTATAGGCCAGTTAGTCTTACTTCGGTGGTCAGTAAGTTGATGGAAAAGGTCCTCAGGGATAGGATTTACGACCATTTAGAAAGATGCAGCTTAATCCGGGATAGTCAGCACGGATTTGTGAAGGGCAAGTCTTGCCTCACAAATTTGATAGAATTTTTTGAGGAGGTAACTAAGTGTGTAGATGAAGGTAGTGCAGTTGATGTCATATACATTGATTTTAGTAAGGCGTTTGATAAAGTCCCCCATGGTCGGCTTATGAAGAAAGTAAGGATGTGTGGGATAGAGGGAAGTTTGGCCGATTGGATAGGTAACTGGCTATCTAACAGAAGACAGAGAGTGGTGGTGGATGGAAAATTTTCTGACTGGAAGCCGGTTACCAGCGGAGTGCCACAGGGATCAGTGCTGGGTCCTCTGCTATTTGTCATTTTTATAAATGACTTGGAGGAGGGGGCTGAAGGGTGGATCAGTAAATTTGCTGATGACACCAAGATTGGTGGAGTAGTGGATGAGGTGGAGGGCTGTTGTAGGCTGCAAAGAGATATAGATAGGATGCAGAGCTGGGCTGAAAAATGGCAAATGGAGTTTAACCCTGACAAATGCGAGGTGATTCATTTTGGTAGGACAAATTTAAATGTGGATTACAGGGTCAAAGGTAGGGTTCTGAAGAATGTGGAGGAACAGAGAGATCTTGGGGTTCATATCCATAGATCTCTGAAGGTTGCCACTCAAGTGGATAGAGCCGTGAAGAAGGCCTATAGTGTGTTGGCGTTCATTAACAGGGGGTTTGAGTTTAAGAGCCATGGGGTTATGCTGCAACTGTACAGGACCTTGGTGTGACCACATTTGGAATATTGTGTGCAGTTCTGGTCACCTCACTATAAGAAGGATGTGGAGACACTGGAAAGAGTGCAAAGGAGATTTACCAGGATGCTGCCTGGTTTGGAGGGTAGTCTTATGAGGAAAGGTTGAGGGAACTTGGGCTTTTCTCTTTGGCGTGGAGGAGGTTGAGAGGAGACTTGATAGAGGTTTATAAGATGATGAGGGGGATAGATAGAGTGAACGTTCAAAGACTATTTCCTCGAGTGAATGGAGTGGTAACTCGGGGGCATAACTATAGGGTTCATGGTGGGAGATAGGAAGGATCTCCGAGGTAGGTTTTTTACTCAGAGAGTGGTTGGGGTGTGGAATGGACTGCCTGCAGTGATAGTGGAGTCAGAAACTTTAGGGACATTTAAGAAGCTATTGGATAGGCACATGGAGTACTTCGGGATGACAGGGAGGAAATAGCTTGATCTGGGTTTCAGACAAAGCTCGGCACAACAACGTGGGCCGAAGGGCCAGTTCTGTGCTGTACTGTTCTATGGTTCTATGTTCTATAAAGTGGATTCAAAATTGGCTTCATTGAAGGAGACAGAGGGTGATGACAGAAGGCTGATTTAGTCAATTTTGTGTGCAGTGGCATACCACAGGGATCTGTGCTGGGTCCACTATTGTGCATCATTTATATAAAGGACATAGCTTGACTATGTATAGCCGACTATGTGGGTGTAGGATTTTTAATTTTGCAGATGATACAAAGATTGACCAGGTGGTTAACAGTGAGGTTGAGTGTCTTGGGTAACAGGGAGATATAGATGGGTTGGTGAAATGGGCAGATAAGTGGCAGATGGAATTTAACTCTGAAAAGTGTGAAGTGAGACACTTTAGAAGGAGTAATTTGACAAGGAAGAATTCAATGAACTGAAAAGTTCTGAGTAACAAAGAGACCTTGGTGTGTTTGTCCATAGATCTCTGAAGGCAGAAGGGCATGTCAGTGGGTTGGTGAAAAAGGCATATGGGACACTTGCCTTTATCAATTGAGGCATAGATTACAAAAGCAGAGAGGTCATGTTGGAGTTACTGAAATTGAGTTTGTGTCTTTATATGCCTTGTTTGTGAATAGAACTCCCACTCACCTGATGAAGGAGCAGCGCTCTGAAAGCTTGTGCTACCAAATAAACATGTTGGACTTTAACCTGGTGTTGTGAGACTTCTTACTGGACTTACTGAAACCCAGGTATATAACTTAATCCCACCACAAACAGTTCACCTCATTGGCCATAATTTGTACTTCACTTATGCCCCTCTCAGTGCATTCAGTCACCTGGGCTGCCTCTACAGCTTTTTCTAAAGCAATTTTAGTCTCAGCCAGCAGCTTTTTCTGTATTGTGAGGCTGTTGATCCCCCAGACCAAACGGTCTATTAACATCTCCCCCAAAACTGGGCTGAATTGGCGGTGCTCTGCCTACCCTCTCAATCTGGCCACAAAACTGTAGACCATCTCCCCTGGCTCCCGGACTCGAGCGTGAAATTTATACCTCAAAGTGGCGATTGAATGTTGGGGGTTAAAATTATTTTTGACGATTTCAGCTATCTGGTCAAAAGATTGTGTCTTGAGCATAGGTAATGTTAGACTCCTCACTAGGCTGTAAGTTTGTGGCCCACAGGCTGTTAGTAGTATCACATTTCATTTTTCCTTCGCTGTGATCTCATCAGCTACAAAGAAATAATGCAGCTTTTCAATATATTGCCCCAGTTTTCCACTTCTGGGTCAAATGGCTCAATCTTTCCAATTAAAGGCATTTTTGTATGGCGTATGTACCTGCCTCTTTGTAGCTTTGATACTTACTCTCCTCCCCCTCTAGCTGCACAGTGCAATCCCCCGACGACTAACAAAGTTTTTCCTTGTCGCCAGTGTAGTAAATTTGAAGGTGACCCATTGTGGCTTCAAGCAATAATTTAATTCCTCCCCATCCCAGGTCGTATGACTTTGCTCCTGATTGGCTTGGCTTTGTCCACTGAGTCTCCATAGGGTCCAGCCCGATTATGTGATCCTTAAAAGATCAAGTCCTTAAAAGGGCCACATTACTACAATATCATAAATCATAGAACAGTACAGCACAGAACAGGCCCTTCGGCCCACGATGTTGTGCCGAGCTTTATCTGAAACCAAGATCAAGCTATCCCACTCCCTATCATCCTGGTGTGCTCCATGTGCCTATCCAATAACCGCTTAAATGTTCCTCAAGTGTCTGACTCCACTATCACTGCAGGCAGTCCATTCCACACCCCAACCACTCTCTGCGTCAAGAACCTACCTCTGATATCCTTCCTATATCTCCCACCATGAACCCTATAGTTATGCCCCCTTGTAATAGCTCCATCCACCCGAGGAAATAGTCTTTGAACGTTCACTCTATCTATCCCCTTCATCATTTTATAAACCTCTATTAAGTCTCCCCTCAGCCTCCTCCGCTCCAGAGAGAACAGCCCTAGCTGCCTCGTTTCAATAAGCTTATCCCTCATTCTTCTAAACTTCATCAAATTAATATAGGTACAAATGCTCAACCTTTCTTCATAAAACAGTCCATTCATGCTGGGAATCAACCTAGCAAACCTTTCTGAACTGCCACCAGTGCAAGTATATCCCTCCTGAAATAAAGAGACCAAAACTGTGATATTCCATGTGTGGTTGCACACCCTTTACTTTTAACAAAAACACTGTGAAGACCTTGTCCCATTCTTTCACAGCAATACCTCTAAGTATAGAAAGTAATGTGTCCAAATAGCATGAAGTGCATCAGAATTTACTTTTTTGCACAACACCTGAATGCTTTTGTGTCATTGCTGTAGCCAGCCAGTCAGACTCCAATGCATTTTGCCCAGCTGATTTCTGCTGAAGTTAAGATATTATGCAGTAGTTCAAAAGTAACATCTGAATTTGTTCTTTTCAAAACAAAACCTATACTATTTTCTTATTCCATGTATACTAAACAGACAAGTAAATGGGACATTTCAGAAATATCTGGGTCAGCAAAGTTATTGTGAAATGGTCAATGACTGCAAACGGTTTTCTGACATTAAATTAATCCTTTGTTAAACAGTGCCAAAAATATGCAGGTTAGGTGGATTGGCCATGGTAAATTGCCCCTTAGTGTCCCAAGATCTGTAGGCGAGATGGGTGAGCCATCGTAAATGTGTGGGATTACAAGGATAGGGCAAGGGAGAGAGTCTGGGTAAGATACTCTGTCAGAGAGACAGTGCAGACTCGATGGGCTGAATGGCCTCCTTCTGCACACTAGGGATTCTATGATTTGACATTGTTATTTTCAAAATCCTTGGTCTTCTGCTCGACATACGTTACTCTTATAATTTCAGCAGCACACAACATTATCAGCTCCTCAGCAATTGGATGCAATTTCTATGCTTTAGCAATTTTCTGCACCACTAGGTAAGATGAAATCCAAAGCTTTTTATCAGTGGTAGTTGTACATTTAATTGGTGCTTTAGTATCGAACAGATGCTTTTTTTTTGCTCAAAAGAACAAATGTTGCTTGGCTTTATATATTTCATGCTCGATAATTAAATGTCTCTGTAATTTGGGGGGCTTTAAAGATTCATCCGGTACAAAGAAAGCTGAAATTCAAGTAGTAGTCTTTGCATTTCCTGAAGTTTGCAGCTTTAATGGTGATTTTATGTTTTTAAGTCACACTTTTAAGTCCAAAGATGTGCAGGTTAGGTGGACTGGCCATGCTAAATTGCCCCAAAGATGTGTAGGTATGTGTAGGATTAGCAGGGTAAATGTGTGGTGTTACGAAGATAGGCCAAGGATCTGCCTTGGTAAGATTCTCTTTCAGAGTGGGGCAGACTCAGTGGGCCAATTGGCCTCATTCTGTGCTGTAAGGACTCTATGTTCTTTCTCCATCTTCTTGGCACTCTTTGGGCCTTAGCAGAGGAAGTTCATCATCACTCTGTCTATTTGGTTGTATTGAGAGCATTAGCGTCTCTTTACCTGGTATATATTATATATCTTTATAACAATTTTTCCTGTCCTTTGTATCGAATAGCTCAATTACACCTTGGGGGTGATTTTCCAGCCCCGTTCACGGCAGATACTATAATGGCTATCCTGTTATAGGTGGAAACTCACGCAAGAGGGCCACAATGGGACTTGTGCCAGGGAGATGCCCGCTGTCGGCAACATCCTCAGATCATTCTCAGCATGAATCTGATTACCATGGACCTACCATATATTTAAATATTCAAGAACAGCTTTGCATTGTTGTTTCTGGGTTCACCGGACATCACGCCCGCCGGAATCACTACTGGTTTCCAAAAATGGAAACCAGCCATGATGACTACACCAGGGACATAGAGGCCAGTGTAGCCCCGGGGCGGTCAGGAACACGACACGATAGTGCCCTAGCATTGCCCGTGGCACACTGGCAATGCCAATCTGGCAGGTTGGCACTGCCAGAAGTGGGGCCTATACAGGTGTGGCCTATAGGCAACCCAAAGCGGGGTTCACTTCACATGGTGGGGAGTTATGGAGGGGAGAGGGATGCCGATACCCTGATCCTGGTGATTTGGTGCATCAACACCAAATTCATCAGCCGCACTCACAAGACAGCCCCGAACATCACCCAAGCACAATGCAATGCCATCTGCGCTCTCAAGACCAACCGCAACATTGTCATCAAACCAGCAGACAAAGGAGGGGCCATCGTCATACTGAACAGAACTGATTACTGCAAAGAAGTGTGCCAACAACTGAACAACGAGGAACACTACAGACAGTTACCCGCAGATCCGACCAAAGAACACACCCGTCAACTCAACACTCTGATCAAGACTTTAGATCTGGACCTTCAGAGCACCCTCCATGCTCTCATCCCACGTACTCCCCGCGTTGGAGATCTCTACTGCCTCCCGAAGATACACAGGGCAAACACACCCGGCAATCCCAACGTTTCAGGCAATGGGACCCTGTGCGAGAACCTCTCCGGCTATGTCGAGAGCATCCTGAAACCCATTGTACAAAGAACCCCCAGCTTTTGTCGCGACACTACGGACGTCCTACAGAAACATAGCACACATGGAGCAGTTGAACCAGGAGCACTCCTCGTCACAATGGATGTCTCGGCACTCTACACCAGCATCCCCCATGACGACGGCATTGCTGCAACTGCCTCAGTACTCAACGCCGACAACTGCCAGTTTCCAGATGCAATTTTACAACTCATCCGCTTCATCCTGGACCACAATGTCTTCACCTTCAACGACCAGTTCTTCATCCAGACACACGGAACAGCCATAGGGACCAAATTCGCACCTGAAAATGCCAACATCTTCATGCACAGGTTCGAACAAGACGTCTTCACCGCACAGGACCGTCAACCGATGCTATACACTAGATACATCGATGACATTTTCTTCCTTTGGACTCATGGCGAACAATCACTGAAACAACTATATGATGACATCAACAAGTTCCATCCCACCATCAGACTCACCATAGACTACTCTCCGGAATCGGTTGCATTCTTGGACACACGCATCTCCATTAAGGACGGTCACCTCAGCACCTCACTGTACCGCAAGCCCACGGATAACCTCACGATGCTCCACTTCTCCAGCTTCCACCCTAAACACGTTAAAGAAGCCATCCCCTACGGACAAGCCCTCCGTATACACAGGATCTGCTCGAATGTGGAGGATCGCAACAGACACCTCCAGACGCTGAAAGATGCCTCATAAGAACAGGATATGGCGCTCGACTCATCAAACGACAGTTCCAACGCGCCACAGCGAAAAACCGCACCGGCCTCCTCAGAAGACAAACACGGGACACGGTGGACAGAGTACCCTTCGTCGTCCAGTACTTCCCCGGAGCGGAGAAGCTACGACATCTTCTCCAGAGCCTTCAACATGTCATTGATGAAGACGAACATCTCGCCAAGGCCATCCCCACACCCCCACTTCTTGCCTTCAAACAACCGCACAACCTCAAACAGACCATTGTCCGCAGCAAACTACCCAGCCTTCAGGGGAACAGTGACCACGACACCACATAACCCTGCCACAGCAACCTCCGCAAGATGTGCCGGATCATCGACACGGATGCCATCATCTCACGTGAGAACACCATCCACCAGGTACGCGGTACATACTCTTGCAACTCGGCCAACGTTGTCTACCTGATACGCTGCAGGAAAGGATGTCCCGAGGCATGGTACATTGGGGAAACCATGCAGACGCTGTGACAACGGATGAATGAACACCGCTTGACAATCACCAGGCAAGGGATTGGGGGTAGGGCCTGGGTGGGATTGTGGTCGGTGCAGACTCGATGGGCCGAATGGCCTGTTTCTGCACTGTAGAGTTTCTTCTATTTCTAAGACTGTTCTCTTCCTGTTGGGGAGCACTTCAGCGGTCACGGGCATTCAGCCTCTGATCTCCGGGTAAGCGTTCTCCAAGGTGGCCTTCATGACACACGACAGCGCAGAGTCGCTGAGCAGAGATTGATAGTCAGCTTCCGCACACATGAGGACGGCCTCAACCGGGATATTGGGTCCATGTCACACTATCTGTAACCCCCACAACTTGCCTCGATGTGCAAAATCTCACTAGCTGTCCTGTCTGGAGACAATACACATCTCTTTAACCTGTGCTTAATGCTCCCTCCACTCACATTGTCTGTACCTTTAAAACTTGACAGGCAGAGTGGCAGTGGACCCACTGTACCTTTAAAGACTCACTTTCCAATCATTATTCATGTAAATTGAGTTTGTGTCTTTGTGCCCTGTTTGTGATCAGAACTCCCACCCACCTGACGAAGGAACAGCTTGTTCCGAAAGCTAGTGGCTTTTGCTACCAAATAAACCTGTTGGACTTTAACCCAGTGTTGTTAGACTTCTTACTGTGTTTACCCCAGTCCAACGCCAGCATCTCCACCTGGTGATTGGGGCAGCCTAATGCCTCAAAGACCCAATGCCGGTGAATGGGGGAGGCTCTTTAAACCTTATATAGGGCACCCCAATCTCTGTGGCCTTGCCAGCATCTTTAGACCCTGCCTCTTGAAATGACAGTGCAAAACATGTCCTCCTGCTTTAAAATGGCAAAAGTATCATAAGATGTGGAGAGAAAACCTGCCCGTTTATCTGGTGAGAAACATGCCAGTTTGTCGTCAGAACCTGACATTTTCGCCATTTTTTGGGGAAAATTCCATTCCTTATGTAAAGAAGAATTTGTTCAGTCTTAAATGTACATTATGGGCCCGATTTTACCATCGTGTTGCACCTGTTTTCAGTAAAATCTTCGTCCATCCGGAATCAGCGCGAAATAGACATGCTCCATATCAGTCCAATTCGGGCGCTCCATCAGTGAGGGTTAGTGAGGAGGTAAGTGTCGAGCGTCCGATGGCTCTTTGCTTGAGATTGGTGGGGGGGGAGGGGAAGATGGGTCCGACCGCTCTCTGCTTGAGATTGGTGGGGGTGGGAGGAAGGTGGGTCTGACGGCTCTCTGCTTGGGATCGGTGGGGAAGGGGAGGGAAAGGTTGGTCTGCTGCCACTATGCCTGTGATCAATGGGGGTGAAAGGGGGTCTATTGCCACTCTGCCTGTGATCAGTGCAGGGGGGGAAGTGGGTCCACTGCCACTCTGCCTGTTATTGGTGGGACGGCAGAGGGGAGGGGCACACGATCAGTCTGGATGGTGGGGGGGTGGGTAGATAAGGGGTCAGTAATATTGTGGGGGTGGGGCAATGTCTGTGGGGGTCAGGGGGAGGCATTATCCAGCCCAGGAGGGATGTAGCAGGGGAGCAGCATTCTATCATTTTTTTTCTGTGCAAGTGTAGTTGGAGCCACTGATCGGAGTTGCAGGATTTTGGGTGTGCTAAGCCCCACCCACAGGCTTGTGCAGCGATATTTGGACTCGCTGATATTTTTTCAGGCAGAGTGCAAATGGGGGCGCCTCAGAATGGGTCTAAAAGTCGGACCTGAAACACTCCCAGTTTCATGTCTGCCCAGCACTTAGAATCAAAATGGTAAAATAGGGCCACATGTGTCCATTTGCTGTTCAAAGTCTATTCCACCCCATCAACCATTTGCTTAACAGGAAACAAACCTGGAACAAAAAGCACAGTGCTCACCACTGACTTGTTTTATACCCATTGAATTGAACTATTCTAAAATTCCAACTCCACCTCTTCCATTTTGGGCCAGAGCGTCCCTCTTATTTAAATTATTATTTGAATTTAAATTCCACTATATGTTGTGATGGGGTTCAAATCCAGATCCCCAGAGCATTACCTTGGGTCTCTGGATTACTAGTCCAGTGACAATACCACTGTGCCACTCCCACCATCTTCCCTGGACCAAAAAGCGCAGTGCTCACCACCGACTTGTTTCATACCCATTGAATAAATACAATTTGGAGGGGTGCCAAAGGCAATGAGCCAAGTGCTGGAAAATGGGATTAGAATAGTTAGACGAGTTGTCTTTGACCAGCGCTGACATGATAAGCCAAAAGCCTTTTTCTGTACTATATATCTCTATGTCTCTATAAGAGTGCCCTGACAAAGCCTAACCATTCACCAGAGAAGCACATGGCCATGAATATAAGACTATGAGGTCTGTGGAATGAGTTACTATATTATTAACTCAGATTGAAGACAATGAAGGAGAAAGTCACACTTAATCACAATAATTATGGTCTTGAGGGTGGTTCAGAAACTCCTTCCTTCTGAATGCTCTTCCTCTCCTGCAAATCCACCTGTTGTGTGTGCTCACTAAATCCAAAGCACCTAATTCATAGAGTCATACAGTGCAGAACAGGCCCTTTGGCCCATCAATTCTGCATTGACAATAAAGGCGCACTAATCCCATTTTTCTGCACATGTCCCACCCATATCCTTGAATATTATGATATTTTAAATGATAATCCGAATAATTTTTAAAGTTTGTAAGGTTTCTGGCCTCCACTACCTTCCCAGGCAGTGCATTCCAGATTTCCACCACTCTCTGATGAAATTTTTTTTTCTCAAATGTCCTCTGAATCTCTTGCTCCTTACCATAGAACTGTGCCCCTCATGGGCGGCACGGTAGCACTGCTGCTTCACAGCTCCAGGGTCCCGGGTTCGATTCCCGGCTCGGGTCACTGTCTGTGTGGAGTTTGCACATTCTCCTTGTGTCTGCGTGGGTTTCCTCCGGGTGCTCCGGTATCCTCCCACAGTCCAAAGATGTGCGGGTTAGGTTGATTGGCCAGGTTAAAAATTGCCCCTTAGAGTCCTGGGATGCGTAGGTTAGAGGGATTAGTGGGTAAATATGTGGGGGTAGGGCCTGGGTGGGATTGTGGTCGGTGCAGACTCGATGGGCCGAATGGCCTCCTTCTGCACTGTAGGGTTTCTATGATTCTATGATTTCTATGATTGACCCCTCAACCAAGGGGAACAGCTGCTTCTTTTTCACCCTGTCCATACTCATCATCATCTTATACACCTCAATCATGTCCTCCTTTAGCCTTCACTGCTCTAAAGAAAACAATCCAAGCCTATCTAGTCTCTTTACAGCTCAAATGCTCCATCCCAGGCAACATCCTACTGAATCTCCTCTGTGCCCTCACTAATGGTATCACATCCTTCCAGGAGACCAGACCTGTACACAGTACTTCAGCTGTGGCCAAACCAACACTCTGTACAGCAGCAACATTACCTCCTTGCTCTTATACTCTATACCATGATTAATGAAAGTAAGTGCCCCATTACACCTTCTTAACTATCCTATGAGGGAAAAGAACAAACTTGTTAAACTAACAAAATGCAGTTTCTCACTATTAGAAAGAACAGATTTGAAAGGAAAATGTGTGTTACCTTGGCTCATGCAATACTAGACTAACTCATTATTTCCCCATTCTCAACAGAGGAAGAGAAGTTATAACTCCCATGATTCTACCTAATAGTTAAATGCAGCAAGTTGTTTATGAACAAGGAAACAAATAGGGCTGGGATAGAAAAAAACTGAGATAAATACCTTTATAAAATTCAGTAATAACATGCAAGAGCAGTTGGAATGTCTTGTTGAAGTTGTACAAGACATTGGTAAGGCCACACTTGGAATACTGTGTACAGCTCTGGTCACCCTATTATAAAAAGGATATTATTAAACTAGAAAGAGTGCAGAAAAGATTTACTAGGATGCTACCGGGACTTGATGGATTGAGTTATAAGGAGAGGCTGGATAGACTGAGACTTTTTTCTCTGGAGGGTAGGAGGCTGAGGGGTGATCTTATAGAGGTCTATAAAATAATGAGGGGCACAGATCAGCTCGTCAATATCTTTTCCCAAAGGTAGGTAAGTCTAAAACTAGAGGTCATAGGTTTAAGGTGAGAGGGGAGAGATACAAAAGTGTCCAGAGGGGCAATTTTTTCACACAGAGTGGTGAGTGTCTGAAACAAGCTGCCAGAGGTAGTAGTAGAGGCGGGTACAATTTTGTCTTTTAAAAAGCATTTAGATAGTTACACGGGTATGATGGGTATAGAGGAATATGGGCCAAATGCACGCAATTGGGATTAGCTTAGGGGTTTAAAAAAAAAGGGCGGCATGGACAAGTTGGGCCGAACGGCCTGTTTCCATGCTGTTTCCATGCCTCTATGAAAGGGAATTGTCTACAGTACAGACTGAGTCTGACATTAAGAACATGAATGTACTTCTCAAATACAGTCTGTGTACCACTGAGACTATTCCACTTGTTTCTAAATGCAGGGGTGTGTACTGATACTTATAGGACAAACAAACTTGAAATCTTCTCATGGATCCCGGGTCGAGAATCCCTGATGTAAAGTACTTTTGTACCAGCACGCATCATTTAACAGTGCAATGCCATATGGATGCTTAAGACAATGTGATACGAGTGTGCCTCATTTAATATTGTGATGGCAAAGTGTTTCATTTAACACAGTAATACTGATGTGCCTCATATAACACTCTGATACTAATGTGCCTCATTTAACATACTGAAGTCTGCTCCTATCCTGCTCACTACTGCCAATGTTGCCAATTTTTCTTTCATCTGAAAACTTTGTAATTGTGCTCCCTATAACTAAGTCCACATCATTTATTTACAAGAAGAAAGACAATGGCCCTGATGTCCTCAGGGACTCCAGTATATACTTTTGTGCAATCATAGAAATATTGTTCAGCGCTAATCTCTGCGTCTTTCCCATTAGCTAATTGTGTACCTAGGAGGTCTTGTGAAGCAATTGGTAGAATCCCTGCCTCTGAGCCAGAAGTGCTGGGTACGAGTCCTGTTCTAGGACTTGATGGCCAAAGAGGGTGTTCATAATACAACCAAACAGATTGAGTATCAATCTGCAAATCTTTCCAGCATATCCCAGTGAAGGGTGTTAAGAGCAGGAGAGAGTCCTGGTCAGCCATGTGATGGAAATAAAATTGGAACCTCTACCATCACTACTCATTGCTCTGAACTGCAACATGCATGTACAAGTGCATATTGTCACAGCAACTTGGGCTCCTTGGGGATCCAATTGGTTGGATAGCCAATGATGTTCAGATTTGTGCAAACAACACAGGCTTTGACCTCTATTCTGCTGGGGGAAGGGTGAACGATTTGGGACCTGCCTCATTGTCCAACTTTGGTAGAGATGGTGGCACTGTGGATTCAACCCTCCTTTTGGCAGAGAACTGAAAAAGAAGAATTGAGTATTACAGTGCATATCACTTCACATAAAGGCTGAATTTTCTCTGAATTGTAAGACTCTGTGGACCTTTGAAAATGGCAAACAGGAGATAATTCCAGATTTCTGGTGCTTCCGATTTTCGCTATCATGGATTTCAGCCAACATCTAGATGACAAGTAGTCCAAGACCTTACAGAGGAATTTGAGTGCAGCAACCTTTTGAAAGGTAACTTTAAAAGGTCTTACTCATACACCCCCCTTCCCCTTGCCAACCTATTGTCCCTCCACGCACCCCCAATGGATCCTCACACTCTTCATGACAACTGATAGCACTTCCATTCCCATTCATCCAATATACACCATATACAGAAACAATGAACCCTAAAGTGGGATTTGTTGGGATTGTTATCTGTGTAGACTCAATGGACCAAATAACCCCCTTCTACACTGTGGGGATTCTATGAAGTAACAATGGCTTGAAAAAGAACCATTGATAACTTTCTTTGAAAAAAAATTGTTACTACAAGCCCCATTATTCAGGCTTGACTGAGAGTCCAGACATCCATTAATGCAGTGGTTCCAAAACTTTTTTCACTGGGCCGCACTTTTGGAATAAAAATTTGCTCGCGCCACACCAAATTTTTTATTGATAATGTAACCCCCTGCTGACAACTATACGCTCTGACCAGCTGAGTTAAGTAAAGCTGTACCTGGGATGTACCTGATGTTATAAGGGGCTACTATGTAGATGTTCAATTAACAGGATCCTGAGTTCTTAGCGGTTGGTGTTGAGCTAGGCTAAATTTCCTATTTACCAAGAAATGTCAGTACAGGCGTGAATGAAAAGGGTTAGTGTATGCAGTTGCAATCTAGAGTAATAACCTATTAATGATAGCGCGGTGCCTCCTAAAATGGTAAGTATGTAAACCTTATAATAAGAAAAGGTTCAGGACAACCATGCAAAAGGAATAACAAAAATAAATTTATTTTCTTGCATTGTTGCGTCTCATAAAACAGGTAAAGAGTCCCAAACTAAAGATTTTTCAATTAAACAGTTTCAACCCTGAGAAATGTTCAAATTATTACCAAGCGCTTGGATTTATAAACGTTGGGGCCCATACGTTGGTGCACATATGAAGAAAACACGCCCTCAACAACACACTGCTGTTACCGTTCAGTGTCTGATAGTATCGTCTCCAGTTACTCACGCAACCACGACACACACAGTCCAGAAGGGTCTGCGAGCGGGAAGATGATGCAGCAGGAAAAGAAAAATGCAGCAAGCTGTCCGTGTAGTGACGCAGGTCCAGTGCGCTGAAGTCTGTCCTCTTCGGCAGTGCTACTTAGCAAGTTAGCTTCAGCTAATCCTCGTTCTCTCCGTCTTCTCAGTGAAAACTACGCCTGGCTGACTGTCCCTCACCGGCAGTTTCTAGCAGAAACGTCCATGCTTAAGAGTACAAGACGATGCGCTTTACACTTTTCCTCAACAGTAATGAAAATAACAAACAGGACTAAACCTTGCTGCCTTTCACTTCAAACTGGAAAAAAATGAGTTACTAAACTGCAACAAACACTGTGTGCCAGTAATTTAACTGCACAGTAATATTTGTGCCCATACTGTGAAGTATGTTAGTCTACAAATATTATTTGCCTCGAGGTTAAAACTGGGTATTTACCGCATGGAAACAGCTCCTCTTACCCACGTGTGTCTCCCCACTGCAGCTTCCTCTTCCCCACGTGTGTCTCCCCACTGCAGCTTCCTCTTCCCCACGTGTGTCTCCCCACTGCAGCTTCCTCTTCCCCACGTGTGTCTCCCCACTGCAGCTTCCTCTGCCTCCCGCCGTTTTTCTTTTTCCCTCCCCCTAAGTAATCTGATTGGCTTAAAGTGCAGCTCTCTAGAAAACGGATTGGCTTAGCTTACATCGCTCAAACAAACAGTATCTGTTCACGGTATTGGGCCCAGTAAACAGGATATTGAAACTCACAAGAAAACAAAGAACAATGGTAAATGTCTGTTTCATTAAATTTACCCAAATTTCAAGAAAACACACTCTTTTCATTTTTCTTTCATTTATCCTTATTTTTTCAGGCCCCTACAATAAGAAATACATTCAAAAACAAAAAAAAACAACTACTAGCAGTGCTTGATTCATAACATAGAACACAACTACTTTATAATATGATCATGGGACATCCAGAAAGTATAAAACAATGCATCACTTGATGCTCTTGCTCTCACTTTGGAAAAATATCTATCCATGTTTAAATGTTTCTTTGATTGTCCTTGAATCTTCCCGCCACACTTGCCATCCTCCCTCGCCGCACCAGTGTGGCGCGCCGCACCCTTTGGGAACCACTGCATTAATGTGTTTAAACAGCTGCCTACAAGGAAAATAACTTTTTGATTGACTGTAGGTGGAATCTTGAGCCCAGACTCTCCATGCATGGGAACGGAGGTGTGCGCTCAAAATGTGAAAAATGTGATTCTCACCAGCGAGATCAAATTTTGCAAATTTGGACCAAACCCGTCAGTGCCCGCCAGTGGAATGACATGCCACAAAATGTCAGGAAACTCATTTTAGTGTATTAGCATCTTATTAGCATCCACTCACTTTGGATATTAAGCCCGCACTTAATATTTAGCAGGCACTGGCTCGACTTCACACCGGCGCCATTTACAAAAGCTCGACATAATTGTGAACCCAGTGCCTTCACCTCCAAGAGGGATATTGGAGGTGAACACTCAGGCAGCCATTAGCAAAATTCAAGAGCCACCAGGGAGAATGCTGGGGACAAGATAAGTACAGCTCAGGGCCGGGGGTAGGGTTCACTCTCACCATCCTCACCATCTCTCAGGAGACATCTGAGGCATCTCCCAGTCTGCCACTCATGAATCTATGAGGGAAGTCACAGATGCCTTGTATGGAAGGGCAGAGATGTTTATAAACTTGGACTGGGGTCAGGCAAGCCAGGACGCCAGGGTCATAGCCTTCGCCCAGTAAGCAGGAATGTCCCAGGTGCAAGATGTCATTGACTGCATCCACATGGCTCTTAGGTCATGATCCCAGCAGGCAGCACCATTCATGAAAAGCAAGGGACTCCCCCAATGCCCACCTCAACTGTGACCACACAATGCACATCATGCAGGTATGTTCCCATTTCCTGGGGAGCACCCATGATAGACTCGCAAATACCAACTGTCTTTGAGGAAGAGCAGCACCTGGAGAGATGGCTCCTCAGGAACAAAGGGCTCCTGCTCAGAAACTGGCTGATGATGCCAGTGCGGAGGCCACAAACACCAGTGGAAACTCGATACAATGAGGCTCATGCATCGGTGTGTATGCTGGTGGAGCTGAAGATGCAGTTCCAGTGCTTGGGCTGTTTGGGGGGGCCCTACAATACAGTCGCCAGAGCGTTTCCCACATTATTGTGTTGTGCTGCCCACTCCACAAGTTGGCGCTGCAGAGGGGAGGCCAACTGGAACAGGAGTAGATGGGCGAGCGGTGGATGTTGAGGAGGGAGGTGGGCAAGACTAAGCTGAGGAGGAGGAGCAGTAGGAAGGCAGGTTATGGACACAACCGAATGGGTCACCGAGCAAGGGAGATCATTATAAGTTCTTGTTTTGGGGACGAGCAGGAGTAGCCCGTGTTAAGTTCTCCTTGCTATGGGTGTCAGGTGAAACTAAGAATTTGATACCAGCATCATCCAAGCAGCATTGCGCGTCTTCATGAGCAGAGGGCCAAAGCTATTGGCCAAACTCTGCAGGAGAGTGATGATGACTAGCTGTGAGGACAAAGCGATGCTTCACTTATCCTCGCCGATATGTCTGACTCTTGCCTAACAGAGAGCTGAATGTTCCCTGTCAATGAATGGGCACATGGTGGGCTTCATAAACGGTTTAAGATGAGCATCAGGTACTGCAGGCCCCTTTGGGGTAAGTGCTCCTCAGTGCTTGCAGCGATTAAGTTGTGATGGGGTGGGAAAATTGGAGGGAGCATTCCACAAGCGGTGTGATTCTTGTGGGTATAAAAATTTTTACTAATGGGACATAAGATTTGGTCAGAAATCACGCAAGCGGCAAAGAATGGAATCACTCTGTTTTTTGCACCAGAACCGACATTGCCTAATTCTCATAAGATTGCGCCCTATCTATTATGCCAATGGCTCAATGTTTATTATACAAGATGAGGAGGTGTCAGTGTTTATAGTTTAAAGGCCTTGTTGAGTGACACTTTTATAGAGTTATAGTAACATTGGCCAGAATTCTCTGATCTCGTCTGTAGCTGAGATTCTCCGGTCCCGCTGCAGTGAATGTAGATTAAGCTAAGCGCGAAATTCTCTATTCTCACTGCTACTGGCAACGGAGCATGCAGGACTGGAGAATTCTGGCCATATGAATGATTGGCTATGCTCCAGCCCTGTGGAGCTTACATAGCTACAAAGGGGAATGGCATCTTTGTTTATTTGATTGACAGTATTATGGACTTGTAATAAGTTTACCATTCTTTTAAATGATTTTACAATGCCTGTTTGTTTATTTTGACAAGATTAGGAAATATCAGATGGATTAAAGCTTTTTCCAATTGGAGTATGAATGGCTGTTTTCAATTGATAGTTTTATGAACTTGTAAAATGTCAATTTTTAAGGGGATTTTGAATGACTGATTGACTTTTAAAAAAATTTCATGAGCATGGCAAAGCCTTGCCAGTGTTATTATGGATACTGGAAGAGTGCTTCACTGGATGAATGACGGCCTGCTATTGGCCAACAGAGATCTTCTGGTCCCACTGCTGTCAATGGGATTTCCCATTGAATTCAACCCCAACCACCAGGAAACCCATGGCGGTTGTGTGTCATCAAAGGGACAAGAAGATCCTGTAAATTTGTAGATAACACCACATTTTGTACGGGGTGAGGAGGTGATTGTCAATACAGAGGACAACTGTAACAAATTACTGAGTGACATTAAGAAACTTCAGAATGGGCAAATAATTGACAACTTAGGTGCAACGCAGAAAAACATGAGGTTGGAACAATAGGAAGGTTACTTATTACTTGGAAGTCTAGTTGGAGTAGCAGAATAATGGGATCTCAGAATACATTAATTCAAACACTAATGGCAGAATTTTCCCGTCCCGCCTGCCACAGGAATCATAGTGGGCGGGATAGAAAATTCGGTGGACCATGCAAAGGTCCATTGATCTCGGGCGAAAATTTCTGGACTTGGGGCAAGCGTGGCTGGAAAATCCCACCTTAAAAGTTGTGCCACAGCTTAGCAAGGCCATTAAAAAAGCAAACAAAGCACCAGGCCTTGTTTCTAGCAGAAGAAAATTGAAAATTAAGGCATTATGTTTAACTTGCATCAAATCATGGTTAGACCGGACTTTGAATATCTGTGCTGCGTGCAGTTCTGATCATTGTATGACAGAAATGACATAGAGCCACTGTGGAGGATGCAGAGAACATTTACGAGGTTGATACCAGAAATGCATAGGTATTCATATCAGGAACTGATTGACAGGCTCGGGGCAGGATTCCCCGGCCGTTTGTGGCCCAAGACCGGATTTTCCCACTCAAGCTCAACGGACCTTTGAATGGTCCGCTGAATTTTCTGTCTTACCCGCTACAATTCCTATGGCAGGCGAGACAGGAGAATTTCAGTCTAGGTCTCTTGAGAAAACAAGGCTGTGGGAATAGAGGTACTTTAAATTCCAAAATGTTTTGAGAGAGTGGATACAAAAGAATGTTTCCTTTTGTGGGGAAAAACATAACTAGAGGCCATTGATAGTCATCAAGAAATAGGGAATTTAAAAGAAACTCCTCCACCCAAAACGTGATGAGACTCTGGAACTCATTTTCACAGAGGGTAGTTGAAGCAATAGTATAGGTGCATTGCAAGTGAAGCTAGATAGGGAGGTGAAGGAGAAGGGAACAGAGGGTTACAATCATAGATTTGGCTGAGGGAAGATGAGAGGAGGCTCGAATGAAGCATGCACAATGGTATGGTTTGCTATAGTGAAATGGTCTCATTCTGTGCTGTATATCGGATGTAATCCAGTGCATCTCATTTACAAGAATAGTCTGCTTCAATTAACATACTGTGGTGCTATTGTGCCTTATTTAACATGCTGTGATGGCAGTGTGCTCCAGTTAACATAGTATGATACCAGGGTGCCTCAGTTAGCATAATTATACTATTTTACCTCATTTAACAACCTGTGTACCAAAATGTGCCTCTTTTAACAATGTGATACTAGGGTCCCTCTCACCAAGCAGACCATGATATAAGTGATACTAATTTTAAAAATTTGTTTATGGGATGTATGCATCACTGGCAAGGCCAGTGTTTATTGTCTTTGTTTAATTTTCCTTGAGAAGCTAGTGGTGAGCCATTTTATTGAAATGCTGCAGTCCATGTGGTGTAGATACATCCACAATGTTATTAGGAATGGAGTTCCAGGATTTTGACCCAGCAACAGTGCAGACAGATCGATATATTTCCAAGTCACGATAGCATCTGACTTGGAAGAAAATTTGCAATTGGTGGTATTCCCATGTATTTGCAGCTCTTGTTCTTCTAGGTGGTAGATGTCATGCATTTGGTAAGTTTTGTTGAAGATCCCTTGGCAAGTTGCTATTTTGCATCTTGGAGATGGTACAGCAGTGCATCTTGTGGGGAGGGTACACACTGCTGTCACTGTACACCAGTGGTGAAGGTAGTGAGTGTTTAATGTGGTGTATGGGGTGCAAATCAAATGGGATGCTTTGTCATGGATGGTGTTGAACCTTGAGTGTTGTTTGAGCATTGTCATTCAAGCCAGAGGATAGTATTCCATCAGGTGCCTGACTTGTGCCTTGTTGATATTTGAACAGCTTTGGAGAATTATTTGTTGTCATATGCCCACCATCTGGGTCAGCCACAGTATTTATGGCTGACCCAGTTAAGTTTCTCATCAGTGGTAACCCCAGGATGTTCTAATGGGGACTTCAGTAATGGTATTGCCAATGAATGTCAAGGGGAGTTAGTTAAATTTCCTCTTATAACCGCAATGTCCCTCATTAACAATGTGACACCTTTGTGGCTCATTAATGTGTCACATCAATGTGCCTCATTTAACATATCGAGGTGCCAGTGTACCTTTTTGAACATGCTATATTTACAGTGTTCTTCACTAATTACGCTGTAGTACCAGGCAGTTTTGATATGTTGCAAGTCCAGCTATCCTCATTTTACGCAGTGTTTGCCTCAGTTAACATAGTGATTTCTGCATAGAGCTCTGAATTTTAGATTTTACCCTCAACCACCAAATTCTTTGAAGCTCAGCGCCAGGTTTGCTAGTTTGGCAAATCTGTTCCAGTGTTTCTTTCTTGACTTGTTAAAATATGATTTACACTCTCTCATTCTCGACTCATCTCTTGAGGTCATCAACCCATACTAATTATAATTACATGGTCACTGATGGTCATCTAGTATGTCAGATGAGCTTAATCCACTTCTCATCCCAGTCCATCACAGTTAGTCACGGAAAGCCTGGCTGATTATTTTGTTCTCTCTAACTGAGGAGATACCGAGAATAACAGGAGTTGCTACAATCTTGCTTCAGCCTGTAATCAGTAAGTTAAGCACAGATCAGAGACTGAAGTAGGGACTTAGAGTCATAGAGACTTACAGCATGGAAACAGGCCCTTCGGCCCAACTTGTCCAGGCCACCCGGGTTTTACCATGAAGCTAGTCCCAATTGTCTGCGTTTGTCCCATATCCCTCTATACCAATCTTACCCATGTAACTGTCTAAATGCTTTTGAAAAGACAAAATTGTACCCACCTTTGCTACTACCTCTGGCAGCTTGTCCAAACACTCACCACCCTCTGAGTGAAAAAAATGCCCCACTGGACCCTTTTGTATCTCTCTCCTCTCACCTTAAACCTATGCCCTCTAGTTTTAGACTCCCCTACCTTTGGGAAAAGATGCTGGCTACCTATCTTATCTATGTCCCTCATTACTTTATAGACCTCTATAAGATCACCCCTAAGCCTCCGACGCTCAAGGAGAAAAAAGTCCCAGTCTATCCAGCCTCTCCTTATAACTCAAACCATCAAGTCCCTGTAGCACCCTAGTAAATCTTATCTGCACTCTTTCTAGTTTAATAATATCCTTTCTGTGGTTCATTTATCTGTGCATTGTATTTACTGCTGAGATCCTGGACATGTCAGATAGATGCTTTTTTGATGAGAGTGTCATATTTCCAAGTGTTAATCTGTCAAAAGAGAATTGCTTGTTACATTGATGGGACAGTCAATTAAACCAAAGTGCTTTCCAACATTGTTCCTACTTTTATATTGCTCTGTCAGCATGTGGGCATGAATGGTAAGGCAGATCGAAGTGCTCCTTGCGTTTATGACAACCTGTGTAGATGCTGCAATATGACCTTTCATATGTGGCAGCATTCGATTGGGAACTTAAGCCTGCTAAAAAGAATTGTTAGTCTCATCAAGCCTCATAGCCTGAAAAGTAAAGAAATCAGTTTTTATGATTGAACAAGTAATTTTTCATTATTTCTGTGCTAATTATTACCATTACAACAAGAATGTTTGTGAATTATATTTTCATGTGCATTTTACTTGGACTTGCTTCATTTAGAAAGGTAAGAACAGTCATTTATGGGATTATCACTGAGGTTTCCACTTTCCCCTGCTGCACAGGCATTTTCCATGTATGGGACCAAAGACAGAGAGGAAATGAGGGACAGAAAGAGATTTACAGATACAAACTGAACAGGATGCACTTGAAATGTCCCCATATATAGGTGTTCTCTTTTTGGAGTGGTGAAAATGACAGGATGTACTATCTGAATACTTATAATGTGGGGTGTGGAACTTTACCTCACATTTTACCATATTCCTCTTCAGCAACATAATTTCATTGTAGATCGTATAGGCCATGAAGCCTCTAGACTGCTGCTGAACAGATGCATGTTTGTGAGAATAACAATTGTAACCTGGTTTTATCGCATTATATTCACACTGACTGGGTAGTTGGGTTTTAAATGCACCAGCATGCAACTTTGTTGAATTTGCATTGCTGAAGATGTAGTGAAAATGTTATTCAACCTTTATGTTTTATGGGATTTGAATAATAGCATTTTATTAAACACAAACAGGAAAATATTTAAAGGCAACATTTTTAATGTGCTTCAGTATGGTTCTCAATTTCTTACACTGTGAACCCTAGATAGTCAGAAGCTTTTTCCCAGGGTGGAAGAGTCAATTACTAGGGGGCAGAGGTTTAAAGTGCGAGGGGCAAGGTTTAAAGGAGATGTACGAGGCAAGTTTTTTTTCACACAGAGGGTGGTGTGTGTCTGGAACTCGCTGCCGGGGGAGGTAGTGGAAGCAGATATGACAGTGACTTTTAAGGGGCGTCTTGACAAATACATGAATAGGATGAGAATAGAGGGATATGGTCCCCGGAAGGGTAGGGGGCTTTAGTTCAGTTGGGCAGCACAGTCAGTGCTGGCATGGAGGGCCGAAGGGCCTGTTCCTGTGCTGTAATTTTCTTTGTTCTTGGATTGTTTTTGGGGAAGATCACTTTCTGTTTTATCCATTGATGCATATTGTATTGATAACTTATAAGGTTGAACTGCAACAAGTTCCCTGACAAGTTTCTGCTCCTGGTCAGCCCAGATCTCAATCACAGAATCAAAGAATTGTTATAGCACAGTAGAAGATCATACAGCTGATTGTGTCTATACCGGCTCTGCAAATGAACAATTCACTTAGTGCCATTCTCACTTTAAACAAGTACAAAGGCAAGAGCTGGGAAAAGTAAAAGGGAGAACAATGCAATAAGGTGGAAGGCAGAAGAGATTAAATGCCAAAAGGCATATTGGTGCAAGATAAAATGAAGTGCTAATGGAACATTTAAAGAAACCAAAGATGGATCTAGAGGAGGTGCAGATGGAAATAATGGAATGATCACCCCAGCTACTGTCCAAAGAAAAATGTAAAATTGGGACAGAGGTGATGCTGTGAAACTGTTGAACTCATTATTACCCTTCTCCCTATGACTCTGCATATTTTTTTCAGATACCAGTCTAATTCCCTTTTGAATGGTTCACTTGAATCTGACTCCACCACACTCTCAGGCAGTGCATTTCAGATCATAACTGAATGAAAACGTTTTTCCGCACGTTACCTTTTCTTCTTTTACCAATTACTTTAAATGTGTCCTTTCAGTCTCAATCCTTCTGCAAACAGGAACAGTTTATCCCCATCTACTCTGTCCAGATTCCTCAGCATTTTGAATACCTCGATCAAGTCTCCTCTCAGCCTTCTTTTTGCTAAAGAAAACAGTCCTAACTTCCCCAATCTCCTTTCGTAAGTTCCACATCCCTGGAACCGTTCTCATGAACATTTTCTGAATTACTCTCTTTCACCTTCATATCTTCTTACAATGTGTCACTCAGAAACTGCATCCAATACTCCAGCTGTTGCTGAACTAGTGTCTTACATAAGTTCAACAGAACCTCCTTACTCTTGCAATCTATGTCTTTATTAATAAAATCTAAGATATTGTATGCTTTATTGATCGCTCTCTGAACCTGTCCTGCCACCTTCAATGACTTATGACACACACTTACCCAGGTCTCTCTGCTCCTGCAACCCCTTTAGAATTGCACCCTTCAGTTTATATTGTTCGTCTTGCCAAAATAAATCACTTCACATTTCTCCACATTGAATTTCCTCTGCCGCCAGTCTGCCCATTCCACCAACTTGTCTATGTCCTTTTGAAGTGCTGTGGAGATGCCGGCGTTGGACTGGGGTAAACACAGTAAGAAGTTTAACAACACCAGGTTAAAGTCCAACAGGTTTATTTGGTAGCAAAAGCCACACAAGCTTTCGAGGCTCTGAGCCCCTTCTTCAGGTGAGTTGGAATTCTGTTCACAAACAGAACTTATAAAGACACAGACTCAATTTACATGAATAATGGTTGGAATGCGAATAATTACAACTAATCCAGTCTTTAAGAAACAAAACAATGGGAGTGGAGAGAGCATCAAGACAGGATAAAAAGATGTGTATTGTCTCCAGACAAGACAGCCAGTGAAACTCTGCAGGTCCACGCAACTGTGGGAGTTACAAATAGTGTGACATAAACCCAATATCCCGGTTGAGGCCGTCCTTGTGTGTGCGGAACTTGGCTATCAGTTTCTGCTCAGCGACTCTGCGCTGTCGTGTGTCGCGAAGGCCGCCTTGGAGAACGCTTACCCGAATATCAGAGGCCGAATGCCCGTGACCGCTGAAGTGCTCCCCAACAGGAAGAGAACAGTCTTGCCTGGTGATTGTCGAGCGGTGTTCATTCATCCGTTGTCGCAGCGTCTGCATAGTTTCCCCAATGTACCATGCCTCGGGACATCCTTTCTTGCAGCGTATCAGGTAGACAACGTTGGCCGAGTTGCAAGAGTATGTACCGTGTACCTGGTGGATGGTGTTCTCACGTGAGATGATGGCATCTGTGTCGATGATCCGGCACGTCTTGCAGAGGTTGCTGTGGCAGGGTTGTGTGGTGTCTTGGTCACTGTTCTCCTGAAGGCTGGGTAGTTTGCTGCGGACAATGGTCTGTTTGAGGTTGTGCGGTTGTTTGAAGGCAAGAAGTGGGGGTGTGGGGATGGCCTTGGCGAGATGTTGGTCTTCATCAATGACATGTTGAAGGCTCCGGAGGAGATGCCGTAGCTTCTCCGCTCCGGGGAAGTACTGGACAACGAAGGGTACTCTGTCCACTGTGTCCCGTGTTTGTCTTCTGAGGAGGTCGGTGCGGTTTTTCGCTGTGGCGCACCTCAATATGCCAACATCTTCATGCACAGGTTCGAACAAGACTTCTTCACCGCACGGGACCTTCAACCGATGCTATACACTAGATACATCGATGACATTTTCTTCCTTTGGACTCATGGTGAACAATCACTGAAACAACTCTATGATGACATCAACAAGTTCCATCCCACCATCAGGCTCACCATAGACTACTCTCCGGAATCGGTTGCATTCTTGGACACGCGCATCTCCATTAAGGACGGTCATCTCAGCACCTCACTGTACCGCAAGCCCACGGATAACCTCACGATGCTCCACTTCTCCAGCTTCCACCCTAAACACGTTAAAGAAGCCATCCCCTACGGACAAGCCCTCCGTATACACAGGATCTGCTCGGATGAGGAGGATCGCAACAGACACCTCCAGACGCTGAAAGATGCCCTCATAAGAACAGGATATGGCGCTAGACTCATTGATCAACAGTTCCAACGCGCCACAGCGAAAAACCGCACCGACCTCCTCAGAAGACAAACACGGGACACAGTGGACAGAGTACCCTTCGTTGTCCAGTACTTCCCCGGAGCGGAGAAGCTACGGCATCTCCTCCGGAGCCTTCAACATGTCATTGATGAAGACCAACATCTCGCCAAGGCCATCCCCACACCCCCACTTCTTGCCTTCAAACAACCGCACAACCTCAAACAGACCATTGTCTGCAGCAAACTACCCAGCCTTCAGGAGAACAGTGACCAAGACACCACACAACCCTGCCACAGCAACCTCTGCAAGACGTGCCGGATCATCGACACAGATGCCATCATCTCACGTGAGAACACCATCCACCAGGTACACGGTACATACTCTTGCAACTCGGCCAACGTTGTCTACCTGATACGCTGCAAGAAAGGATGTCCCGAGGCATGGTACATTGGGGAAACTATGCAGACGCTGCGACAACGGATGAATGAACACCGCTCGACAATCACCAGGCAAGACTGTTCTCTTCCTGTTGGGGAGCACTTCAGCGGTCACGGGCATTCGGCCTCTGATATTCGGGTAAGCGTTCTCCAAGGCGGCCTTCGCGACACACGACAGCGCAGAGTCGCTGAGCAGAAACTGATAGCCAAGTTCCGCACACACAAGGACGGCCTCAACCGGGATATTGGGTTTATGTCACACTATTTGTAACTCCCACAGTTGCGTGGACCTGCAGAGTTTCACTGGCTGTCTTGTCTGGAGACAATACACACCTTTTTAGCCTGTCTTGATGCTCTCTCCACTCCCATTGTTTTGTTTCTTAAAGACTGGATTAGTTGTAAGTATTCGCATTCCAACCATTATTCATGTAAATTGAGTCTGTGTCTTTATAAGTTCTGTTTGTGAACAGAATTCCCACTCACCTGAAGAAGGGGCTTAGAGCCTCGAAAGCTTGTGTGGCTTTTGCTACCAAATAAACCTGTTGGACTTTAACCTGGTGTTGTTAAACTTCTTACTTTTGAAGTGCCACATTATCCTCCTCACAATTCATAATGCTCCCAACTTTCATATCATCCACATACTTTGAAATTGTGCCGTGTACAAATTATTAATGACAAGGCACCGGGCCCGGACGAAATGCATCCAAGGATACTGAAGGAAGTGAGAATGGAAATGGTGGAGGTGCTGACCATAATCTTCCAGTCTTCTCTAGATTCAGGGGAGGTGCCAGAGGACTGGAGAATTGCAATGTTATGCCTTTGTTCAAAAAAGGTTGTAAGGATAATCCCAGCAATTCAAGGCCAATCAGTTTAACATCAGTAGTAGGCAAGCTTCTGGAAACAATTTTCGGGATAGAGTTAGTAGTCACATGAAAAAATGTACATTGAATGAGAAGAACATTGTGAGGCAGTGGTATTGTCACTAGACTAGTAATGAAGAGCAAGATCTGGGGATCAGGGTTCAAATCCGTTAATGGCAGATAGTGAAATTTGAATTCAATAAAAATCTGGAATTAGAAGTCGAATGACCATGACTAATGACCAACCATTGTTGATTGTTGCAAAATCTCTTTTGGTTCACTAACTGAACCAACCAATCTTTTACTATTTATATGCCTATTGAAGACTTTGGAGTTTCCTATTATGTTAGCTGCCAGTTTATTTTCATACTCCCCCTTTGCTTCTCTTATTTTCTTTTTCACCTTTTCTGCTATATTCAACCTGGTTCTCAATTGTATTTTGGACCCAACACCTGCCATAAGCACACTTCCTCTTTATCCTAACTTATATCTCCTTTGTCATCCAGCAAGCTCTAGAATTGTTATCCCTACCTTTCCCTTTTGAGGAAACATACCTTCACTGGGCCCAAATTACCTCTTCTTTGAATGCGGCCCATTGTTCAAGTACCATTCATCCTGCCAACCTTTGACTCCCAAGTTACCTGGCCCAGATCCATTCCCATCCCATTGGAGTTGGTTTTCTCCAGATAATTACTCTTACCGTGGATTGTTCTTTGAACTTTTGTGCAGTCAACCTAAACCTATACAATAGTTACCATTCTCTAAATGTTCTTCCACTTCTTTACACTTTATCTCCTTGGCCCACCTCATTCCCAAGAACCGGATCTAGCACTATCTCCTTTCTCATTGGACTGGGAATGTGCTGCTGCAGAAAATTCTCCTCAATAAACTCTCTGTCCTTTACACTACCACTATCCCATTCTATATTCAGATGATTAAAGTTTATTCTTTAAATTTTTCACCTCTCTGTAACTTTTTCTGTTCCTTAGATCTCGCCAAATAGATTCTGTCCTTGAACCCTCTGGGATATTCTTTCTCAGTAAGAGTTTTAACAACACCAGGTTAAAGTCCAACAGGTTTATTTGGTAGCAAATGCCATTAGCTTTCGGAGCGCTACCCCTTCGTCAGATGGTGTGGAAATCTGCTCTCAAACAGAGCACAGAGACACAAAATCAAGTTACAGAATTCTGATTAGAATGCGAATCTCTACAACCAACCAGGTCTTAAAGATACAGACAATGTGAGTGGAGGGAGCATTAAGCACAGGTTAAAGAGATGTGTATTATCTCCAGACAGGACAGCCAGTGAGATCCTGCAAGTTCACAGCTTGCCTCCTGGACTTGCAGAATCACAGCTTGCACCCCCACAGCTTGCCTCCTGGACTTGCAGATTCTCACTGGCTGACCTGTCTGGAGACAATACACATCTCTTTAACCTCTGCTTAATGCTCCCTCCACTCACATTGTCTGTATCTTTAAGACCTGGTTGGCTGTAGAGATTCGCATTCTAAGCAGTATTCTGTAACTTGATTTTTTTGTCTCTGAGTGCCCTGTTTGAGAGCAGATATCCACTCCATCTGACGAAGGGGCAGCGCTCCAAAAGCTAATGGCATTTGCTACCAAATAAACCTGTTGGATTTTAATCTGGTGTTGTTAAAACTCTTACTGTGTTTACCCCAGTCCAACGCCGGCATCTCCACATCATATTCTTTCTCTCCATCACAGCAATGTTATTCTTAATCAGTGCAGCCATCCGTCCCCTTTTCTTCCTTTCCTAGCTTTCATGAACACCTTACTTATATCCAGGAATATTTAACACTATGTCCTGCCCTTCTTTGAGCCAGTTCTGTGTTATGGCAACAGCATTGTGTTTCTACACGGCAATCTGAACCTGTAACTCACCAATCTTATTTACCACACTCAGTGCATTCACGTACATGCACACCAACCCTGATTTAGATTCTGTTGCTTTCTTCCTTACTCTGATACCATCGAGGCCAGAATTTTATGCCTTCCACTGGCAAGTTTTCAGGCAGGAGGAGTGATGGGGGGTGAGCAGTTGGGGGTTGGGGGGGGTGGGGTATGAGATTGAAGGAACAAAATTTCCTCCAGGTTTCTGGCCACCCGATCACACAGCAATTTTATACAGAGGTAGGCAAGGCCTTGGATGGGAACCCCACCCTTGACCCAGTTGAGGCCCAATTAAGGATTCTTTCCTACCTGGCTTCAGTTTTCCGGCTGGCAGGAAGATTCAACTTCCTTGGGAGACGCCCGAAAAAGAGTGGAGGAATTACATCTTGGGCAGGAAGGCTTGTGGGGGATGGGGGTGGCGGGGTGGTTGGAGGTACCTCCATCAGAAGCCCCCTTCTAAAGGTTCCGATATCAACAAGAATAAAGAAAAGTACAGCACCGGAACAGGTCCTTTGGCCCTCCAAGCCTGCACCGATCATGATGCCTGCATAAACTAAACTGTATGCACTCACCAAGTCCGTATCCTTCCTTTCCCATCCTATTCATGTATTCATCTAGTTGCCCCTTAAATGCCACTATTGTACTTGCTCCCACCACTCCTCCGAGCAGCTTGTTCCAGACTGTGTGAAAAACTTGCCTCGCACATCTCCTCTAAACCTTTCTCCACGCATCTTAAACCTATGTATCCTAGTACTTGACTTTTTTATCTTGGGAAAGAGCATCTGACTATCCACTCTGTTCATGCCATTCAATCTTGTAAACCTCCATCAGGTCACCCCTCAACCTCCGTCCTTCCAGTGAGAACAAACCAAGTTCATCCAACCTCTCCTCATAGCTAATACCCTCCAGACCAGGCAACATCCTGGTAAACCTCTTCTGCACCCTCTTCAAAGCATCCACATCCTTCTGGTAGTGTGGTGACCAGAATTGTACACAATATTCTAAATGAGGCCTAACTAAGGTTCTGTACAGTTGCAGCATGACCCGCCAATTTTTATACTCAATGCCCCAACCAACGAAGGCAAGCATGCCATTTGCTTTCTTGATTACCTTATCCATCTGCGTTGCCACTTTCAGTGATCGGTGGACATGTACGCCCAGATCTCTCTGCCTGTCAATACTCCTAAATTATACATTTACTGTATAATTCCTACATACATTGGACCTTCCAAAATTCATTATCTCACACATGTCTGGATTAAACTCCATCTGCCATTTCTCCGCCCAAGTCTCCAACCGATCTATATCTTGCTGTATCCTCCGACAATCCTCTTCATTATCCGCAATTCCACCAATTTTTGTGTCATTTGCAAACTTACTAATCAGACCAGCTACATTTTCCTCCAAACCATTTATATAAACCACGAACAACAAAGGTCCCAGAACTGATCCCTGTGGAACACCGCTAGTCACAGCCTTCCATTCAGAAAAACACCCCTCTACTGCTACCCTCTGTCTTCTATGGCCAAGATGTGGAGATGCCGGCGTTGGATTGGGGTGAACACAGTAAGAAGTCTCACAACACCAGGTTAAAGTCCAACAGGTTTATTTGGTAGCAAATACCATAAGCTTTCGGAGCGCTGCTCCTTCGTCAGATGGAGTGGAAATACACATTTCCACTCCATCTGACGAAGGAGCAGCGCTCCGAAAGCTTATGGTATTTGCTACCAAATAAACCTGTTGGACTTTAACCTGGTGTTGTGAGACTTCTTACTCTATTCTATGGCCAAGCCAGTTCTGTATCCATCTTGCCAGCTCTCCTCTGATCCCGTGTGACTTCACCTTTCGTACCAGTCTACCATGAGGTACCTTGTCAAAGGCTTTATTGTGGTCCATGTATACAACAGCCACTGCCTCATCTATCATCTTCGTCACTTCCTCAAAAAACTCAATCAACTTAGTGAGGTATGACCTCCCCTTCACAAAACCATGCTGTCTATCACGAATAAGTCCATTTGTTTCCAAATGTGAGTAAATCCGGTCCCTAGGAATCTTTTCCAATAATTACCCTACCACTGACATAAAGCTCACAGACCTATAATTTCTTGGATAATCGCTGCTGCCCTTCTTAAACAATGGAACAACATTGGCTATCCTCCAGTCCTCTGGATCTTCACCTGTAGCCGATGAGGATACAAAGATTTCTGTCAAGGCCCCAGCAATTTCCACCCTTGCCTCCCTCAGTATTCTAAGGTAGATCCCATCAGGCCCTGGGGACTTATCTACTTTAATGCTTTTTAAAAAGCCCACATCCTCCTGCATTTCTCCTGTCCACTGCAGTGCTACTTCTGCAGGGACTGAAGCGATTAACCGGCAGCTCTCTAAGGTGTGACTTCCTGCTGAGTGAGGGGAGGAAGTTCTGCCTGCAGCCCTGCTCATTCAAATGTGAAGTGGCTGCTGGGCACTGAGATTCCGTGGTGATGTGTTCTCCACCACCTCTTCAGATGGCAGGAAACGAGACCTTGCAATCTGGAAAATTCAGACATAATTCTAAATGTAATAACAGGAAAATGATTAATTTACACTTGGACAGATTATTGTAACGTGCAGTAAGTTGGCACCCTGGTTAGCACTGCTGCCTCATGGCGCCAGGGACCTGAGTTCAATTCTAGCCTTGGGCAACTGCACTTGGAGTTTGCATGTTCTCCCCGTATCTGTATCTGTTTCCTCCCACAATCCAAAGATGTGTAGATTAGGTGGATTGGCTATGGTAAATGTGTGGCGTTATAGGGATAGGGCAGAGGGGAGCGCTTTGGTGGAATGCTCGTTTGGAGAGTCGGTGCAAACTCGATGGGCCGAATGGTCACCTTCTGCACTGTAGGAATGTTATATTTCTGTGTGCCATTTTAAATAACTCGGGTGGAATTTAAGTGTGGACACATTTCATGCACCGTCACGTGATGCTGAAAGAAGTACTCAATTGCACCACATCATCAGTGGAGGGAGAAAAAAAAGCCAAGTATTGCCCAGTATTTATTGCTGCGTCTGGTTGTAAACTGGCATCAGATGTTTAAATACAACTGAGTTTAGCTCCGTGACCTCAAATTCACCGCATTAACAATATATCTTTTTCCCCGTGCTAAATGTGTTATGTACCAAACAGAAAATTCTGGGGAAACTGAACAGGTCTGGCAGCATCTGTGGGGAGAGAAACAGAATTAAGTTTCGAGTCCGTATGTACTATTTATTACTGTTCAAGAACACTTCTGAACCGCCACTCTCACATCTCCCTCTGCAACCTTCGTTTTTATTCAGATACTTTAGTTACTTTTGGATGATTCCGTCTTTTTACGTGTATTTGCTCTTTAAAAAACAAAAAAACTTATCCTAAAATGTGCTAGTTTGTATTATGCAGTATCTTGCGTTGAATTTCTGAGCTCAGGTTTACTGGAGATTCAACAAGACGGACATATTCATTATCAAGTGACTTGGGCAATTTCCATGGGAATAGATTCATCCTTATCTTGCAAATGGTGTGTGCATTCGCCGGTTAACTGGATAATTCTCCTTGTTTGTCAACGTTTGACACATGAGGCCAAGATAAGTGTTGAAAAGGCATGCGAATTAAGTGTGGGACAGAAAGCTCCATGAGGATAAGGGGATGACGCAGCGCATGTGCTAGCCCGCCTTCCCATTCAGAGAGCTGTGCAGCTCAATTATCCGTACACGTCCTGTTTTGGGAGTCTTCGGCTGTTTGGTTTATCACATCTCGGTCCGTGCCTATGAGACGAGTGATCACCCTGACATCATTCCCTGAACATGCAAACTGCTACAGCTGCTTTGGGAATGCACCGAGAGAGCCCAGCACTGGCGTGTACTATTTCTGAAAAACGTTAGCCCGTCCTTTACTGCACTAAAGCTTGAAGATTTACTTTTGAGTCCGACTGTGGAGCTTAAGGGGATGGAGTCACCCACGAAGGAAATCGAAGAGTTTGAGAGCAACTCTCTCAAATACCTGCAACCAGAACAAATTGAGAAAATATGGCTGCGGCTCAGGGGATTGTAAGTACAGTATTTCCTCATTTAAAGTTCCATCAGCAGCAAAATGCAGAATATACTTTACATGCAATTTATTTGTAGCTTGAACCTGTTTCTACTTAAATCCTTTCCCACTATATGGAACGATTTGTATTTTATGATCAGTACATTGTGTACTGGACTGGCACATTGGAAAGAAGCCACCTGTAGTCCTGAATTGATCCTGACTCTGCTGTGACAGTGGGTAGTGATCCAAAACGCGGTGCTGATTGTTACAATTTATCGAGGAATAGAAATTCACCCTTGTTCTTTTACTGACAGCAACGGGACACAACATGAATGGACAAAATCAACTCTTAAAAATCACTTCCACTCTGTGTAAGCCATTTAACCTGTATGCCTCTAGCGAGGCTTTCAATCTCAAATTAGGTTTCAGTTCTACCTGAAGTAACCCTCTTGCAATATCTGATTTAATGTTCTTTTGCTGAGCTTTGCTTTTGATTCGGAACCGTTGCAGCTTGAAATCCGCTCCTGAATATTCAATCTCCCCTGTTGATTGATTTCAGCTTCAAATGATCCCATTCGGAGGATAAGGTTAAATACTTTGAAGAGGGGTGTCAAAAAACACGATTTTGTGCAGTGTGCCAGTTTGACAATGATCAATAAACGTTTCAGTCACGAGGCCAAAAGAATTGTCGAGGCACGTTGACTACTTCACAAAACCGATAATAAATAAGGACTACAGCGAGGCAATATTTCAACTTTAGCATTACTGAGGCAGAACTGAAAATACATTAGATGGTCCCTGAAATTTTAAGGTATGATATAAATTTGAGACTTAAAGTACAGACTCGCTTGACACTGTTGTCCATATTCTCCATCAATGTTTAATCCTCGTTTTGAGTGATTATCCTGCAGAGGCACTGCGACCTATCGCTAATAAGAGGCTGCCAACTCAATTGGACAGCTGCCAATTAGTTTAACACAATTTGAGGGATGGTTAACGTCATATTGATTAACACATTGCTTCAGTTAAAATGTTAATTGATTTACCGCTAATGCATTCATTAATGTAACAAGAGCTAATTTTGATCTTCATGCACTTCATCTCCAAAAGTTTTTCTAACCAAACATAAATATATATATTGAGCCTCCTTGGGTGAATTGTGCAAGATTCTGGGTATGAACCTATACTTGTTGGCTGGGCAGATCAGAGGTCAGTGTGTACAGATTGCATGATCTCGTTTTATTTTTCAAGTGATACATAGAACATTACAGCTCAGTACAGGCCCTTCGGCCCTCGATGTTGCGCCGACCTGTGAAACGAATCTAAAGCCCACTATTCCAATATCATCCATATGTTTATCCAATGACCCTTTAAATGCCCTTTAATGTTGACGAGTCCACTACTGTTGCAGGTAGGGCATTCCACACCCTTACTACTCTGAGTAAAGAACCTACCTCTGACATCTGTCCTATATCTATCACCCCTCAATTTAAAGCTATGTCCCCTCGTGCTAGCCATCACCATCCGAGGAAAAAGGCTCACACTGTCCACCCTATTTAATCCTCTGATCATCTTGTATGCCTCTATTAAGTCACCTCTTAACCTTCTCTCTAACGAAAACAGCCTCAAGTCACTCAGTCTTTCCTCATAAGACCTTCCCACCATACCAGGCAACATCCTGGTAAATCTCCTCTGCACCCTTTCCAATGCTTCCACATCCTTCCTATAATTCATTTTCATACCTGCAAAAATCGTAAATTGCAACTTGGCACGGTGACCCCCATATTTGTTCACTGATTCGTGCTTAAGCCAATCGAAGATTTGTGCCCAGAGCTTTGCTCAGCTCTTTGTTTATTGGTAGTAGTTTTCATAAAAGCTTGATGAACTGCTGGCCAGAAGAATGAGTGTAATTTAACTGCTTCACTGGGATGTCAGTTTCCTTGTTGAAATAAAATCTGTTTATAGAGCATTAAACTTTTGAACACTTCCATGAGACGAAATCACTAATGATGAAACAGTAAGCAGGAATTCTACAAATGTGTATTCGAAAGAGAAAATCTAATTTAAGGTTACAGGTACAACCTTTTCCCAGAACAGTTTCAATACTTAATCAGGTCTCCACTGTTCACATTTCCATTACCTTCTTCACCTGGACCCCAAAACAAATCAGCAGCTAAAATGTTTCTTTGTCTGCAAATGTGTAGAATTTAATAAGTGTATTACTAAACATTCCATTATCTTAGTTTATGGTGCTTTATCTCTTTTTCCCATAGGAGAAAATACAGGAAAACCTCCCAGAGGTAAGAGTGATTGAGCTGATCTCTAGCTCTGCCTGTCATTAATATACTACTTGATGTAGATTATAAATCTCCCAGTGAGATTTTTTTTTTTGAAGAACCTAAAGTAAGTCATTGCAAGCAATGTATAGCAGGTGAATAATAATCTAATCAAACTTGAGAGGATGGAATACTTCCCCTCAAGTTTGTGGCACGGTAGCACAGTGGTTAGCACTGCTGCTTCACAGCTCCAGGGACCTGGGTTCGATTCCCGGCTCGGGTCACTGTCTGTGCGGAGTTTGCACATTCTCCTCGTGTCTGCGTGGGTTTCCTCCGGGTGCTCCGGTTTCCTCCCATAGTCCAAAGATGTGCAGGTTAGGTTGATTGGCCAAGCTAAATTGCCCCTTAATGTCCCGGGATGTGTAGGTTAGAGGGATTAGCAGTGGATATGGGGATAGGGCCTGGGTGGGATTGTTGTCGGTGCAGACTTGATGGGCTGAATGGCCTCTTTCTGCACTGTAGGGTTTCTATGGTTTCCATATTAAAGTAGTTCAGGAAGAGATGAGAGTCAAAATTACACCTTTGTAAAAAAAACATTAAGGAAAGGGAATTGTGTTGGTTGACTGACAGACAGCTGGTGGTATTCCTGTTTTCAAAAAGAGGTGGAACATGTCCAGGGACCTATAGGCCAGTTAGGTTAACATCATTGATAAGCAAGATGATGGAATCTTGAATCAAGTTTATAATAGAACCCAAGATATAAAAGAAAAAGCACAGATTTCAAAAGTCATGTTTAATCAGTGTTATTGAGCAGGGACTTTGGTAGGTCAAACCAAGCCGGACTGGTCTTGCATGAAAGATCTAACAAAGAGTAGAAAACTGGGCCTCTAGGTCAAGGGTGGGGTCAACTACTCCACTCTGTAACTTGATGTTATTTTTACAGAAACTGCAAAAAGCAAAACAGAAACCCACAAGGCTCCTTGCAGGAGAATCTAGCCAAACATCTGAAAGTATGACCACCTCTGACCAAAGTCCTTCTAGGGAAGCCAGGAGTGTAAAGGTGAATCTACTTGGACCCAAAATTAACATTAGTAGATGTAGTCTATTTGGATTTTCAAAAGACTCCAGACAGGCCAGATCATGTGGAATGAGAGGGTAAGTAGCAGAATGTTTATCAAGTTGGTTGCAAAATAGGATTCAGAAAAAAAGAGTTCAAGGTATTCACTCAGTCTGTCAAAGTAGGCAGTGATATTCTATAAAGATTGGTGCCGCAACTATTGTTGTTCACATTCACATAAATCACTTTGGACTCAAATCAGAAGTACAATTTTAAAATTTGCAGATGACTTTAAATTGGGAGGTATAATTACTACTGTGGATGACATTGCCAAAATATATGAAGACATTAATACATTTCCAGAATGGAGATGTAAATGGCAAATGAATTTCAATATACTCAAGAGTGAGGTGGTATATTTTGGTAGGAGGAATGTTTTATGTCAACAAGGAAAGAAAAAGTCATAATGGGGTAGAGGAGCAACGGGATTTAGGGGAGGAGATTCATAAATCATGAGTTAACAAGACCAGAACAATGCAAGCAAACCACTGGGGTTCATTTCCAGAGGAAGTGAATCAAAAAGTAATGGTGGTTCATGGGATCTGAGCATTGCTGCCAAAGCCCAGCATTTATTGCCCATCCTGAATTGCCCTCAAGAAGGTGATGCTGAGCTGCTGCCTTGAACTGCTGCAGTCTTTGTGCTGCTGGTACACCCACAGTGCTATTGGGGAGGGAGCTCCAGGATTTTCACCAAGTGACAGTGAATGGTGAATTATCAGGTGGTTGTGTTCCCATGAATCTGCTGCCATTTTCCTTCTCGTTGGTAAAAATTCGGAAGGTGCTGTTGAGGATACTTATTGAGTTGCTGTTGTACATCGTGCATATAATGCACATTACTGTCACTGTTGGTGGTAGAGGGAGTAAATGAATGAATTTTTAAGGTTACAGATGGCGTACTGATCAAGCGGGCTGCTTTGTATTGAATGGTGCATCAAGCTTCTTGAGTGTTGGAGTTGCATCCAGGCCGTATTCCATCACACTCTGAACTTTGCAGAGTTGGGAGGTGAATGATTCACTAGATAATTAATTGATTTACCGATAATACATTCATTAGTGTAACAAGAGCTCATTTTTATCTTCATGCACTCCATCTCCAAATGTTTTTCTAACCAAATATATACAAACAGAGCCTCTGCCCTCTTGTAGCCACAGTATTTATATGGCTGATCCAGTTAATTTTCTGGTCAATGGTAACCCCGCCCATGATCTTCATAGTGGTGGATTCAGCAATAGTAATTTGAATGTCAGTGGGAGATTGTTAGATGGTCTCTTGTTGGACATAGTTGTTGTCTAGCATGAATGTTACATGATATCTATCAGGCCACATCAGAACTGAGAGTATATATTTATCAAGAAAGGCTGAACAGGTTGGAACTCTTTCATGTAGAAGATATCTGATATAAATCTTCTAAATGAAAAAATTGATAGGGCAGGTGTAAAAATGATGTTTCTTCTTGAGAGAATCCAAAACCAGGACCCATAAATATTAGTCACTGAATTCAATCAAATATCCAGGAGAAACTTCTTTATCCAGAAAAAGTTGTAATGTGGGACTTGCTACCATATGGGGTAGGTGAGATGAAGCTAGATAAATACAAGAAAGAGAAAGGAATAACATGATGCACTGATGAGGCTTAGATTAAGTAGATTGTAAGGATGCTCTTGTGGAGCATAAACTCTGGCATCGTCAAGTTAAATGAACTGTTTCCGCGCTGTGAATTATTTACAAGTAGGTCTCAATGATATCCAGCCTAATCTTTTGTCATTGTGTAAACTGTAATTAAACATTAATTGCTATCTTTCAGTTGCTGAACATAGTTTTTCCATAGATTAACACATCAGTTAATACCTAACAATCTTACCACAGGCATGGTATGTGTAAGGGCATGTATATCTGACATCCTACTTGTCTGTGATAGAGGTAAACTGCAGCCTTTGATACACCATCAAAACATCGTACTCCCATGCCTTTTCAAATATCTGGCTGCATGGGACTGTACTTGCTTGATTTCATTCATGTCTGTCTTGTAGCAAGAGAAACCATCTGCAGTAACTTTTCTTTTCACTCCAATGCCATTACCTCTGGTCGTCTCCATAGATGTATTCTTGGTTTCTTCTTTTCACATCTCGATGCAGCCTCTGACCATTATCATCCAAAATCACGGCATCAGTATCCATATATATTGATGTCCAGCTTTTCCTTCATCATATTTCTTGATCCCTGTTTGCTCTCTAAATTGTCTGACTGCTCGTCCAACATCCAGTATTGGATAGGCAGACATTTCAACCAATTAAGAATCAGGAAAACAGAAGCCATTTATTGTTGGTCCCTATCACAGAATGTTTCCTGGCTACCAAATCCATTCTTTCCCTGGCTGATGCTGAATTACACTATTGAAACTTGCTGTCATATTTGACCCTGAGATGAGCGTCCTACCACCATCACTAAAACTAATTTCCACCTCTAACACTCAACTTCGACCTTGCCTCAGCTTATCTGCAGCTGAAACTTTGCTTTCGATTATCCTAACATACGCCAACTGGTTTTCTTTATTTTACCAAATGAAAACCTTGAGGGTATACTGCTGCATGTCCTTACTTATTCCGAGCTCAGCCCACCATTCTACCCTCTGCTTGCTGACTTGCATTGCTTCCTGGTCCAACAATGCCTCAAATGTTTTTATTGTTTCATGGCCTCACTCCTACCTTGCTGTGTAAGCTCCTTCAGGCCTACTGCCCCTCTTAGATTTTTGCACTCCACAAATTCTGGTCTATTGAGAATTCCTGATTTTAATAATCTCCCCATTGACTGTTGTGTCTTCAGCTGCCTCCGTCAAAGTTCTAGAGTTTTGGGCGGCACGGTAGCACAGTGGTTAGCACTGCTGCTTCACAGCTCCAGGGTCCCGGGTTCGATTCCCGGCTCGGGTCACTGTCTGTGTGGAGTTTGCACATTCTCCTCGTGTCTGCATGGGTTTCCTCCGGGTGCTCCGGTTTCCTCCCACAGTCCAAAGATGTGTGGGTTAGGTTGATTGGCCAGGTTTAAAAAAAAAAATTGCCCCTTAGAGTCCTGGGATGTGTAGGTTAGAGGGATTAGCGGGTAAAAATATGTGGGGGTAGGGCCTGGGTGGGATTGTGGTCGGTGCAGACTCGATGGGCCGAATGGCCTCCTTCTGCACTGTAGGGTTTCTATGTTTCTATGTTTTCTTACTTTATTTCTCCATGCCTCTCATTCTCACTCCTTTTTTGTCGCTCCTAATCATAGAATCCCTACAGTGCAGAAGGAGGCCATTCAGCCCATCAAGTCTGCACCGACCACAATCCCACCCAGGCCCTATTTCTGTAACTCCACATATTTGCCCTGCTAATCCCCCTGACACTAAGGGTCAATTTAGAATGGCCAGTCAACCTAACCCACATATATCTTTGGACTACTTTGGGAGGAAACTGAAGCATCCGGTGGAAACCCACGCAGATACAGGGAGAATGTGCAAACTCCACACAGACAGTGACCCGAGGTTGGAATTGAACCCGGGTCCCTAGCGCTGTGAGGCAGCAGTGCTAACCACTGTGCCACGCTGACTCTGGCCTCGCTGTTGGTCACCTCATTTAACAACTACCAAGTGATTTTCTGTGATGTTCTATGAGGCTCCTTGGAATGGTTTATTTGGTTAAAAGTGCCATAAAAATGTAAATTGTTATTGTTGTAAACTTATGCTGCTCCTCTATACTCAAAAGTAATCTTTTTCAATTCTTGTATCCATGGTACAATCATTTTCATGTCCCTCCACTTACTGGAAAGTCAATTTATCTTCAATGTATATAACTGTAGAATCTCCACAGTGCAGAAGGTGGTCATTTGGCTCATCAAGTCTGCACTGAATCTCTAAAAGAGCCTCTTGCTCAGGCTGACCTCCACCCTATACCTGTAACCCTGCATATTTACCATGGCTAATCCACCTAACCTACACATCTTTGGACTGAGGGGGGGGAAACTGGAGCACCCAGAGGAAACCCATACAGACACAGGAAGAACGTGCAAACTCCACACAGTCACCCAGAACATCTCTATAGGAGTGCCCCAGGATAGTGTCATCGGGACAACCATCAGCTGCTTCGTCAATGACCTTCCCTCCGTCATAAGGTCAGACGTGGGGATGTTCGCCACCATTTGGGGCTCCTCAGATACTGAAGCAGTCCATGTTCAAATGCATAAAGATCTGGACAATATCCAGACTTGGGCTGACAAGTGGCAAGTAACATTTGTGCCACACATGCCAGGCAATGACCATCACCAATAAGACACCCTCTAACCACCATTCTTGACATTCAATGGTGTAACCATCACTGAATCGCCCACTGTCAACATGTTTGGGGTTACCATTGACCAGAAACTCAACTAGACTCGCCACATAAAGTGGCGACAAGAGCAGGTCAGAGGCAAGGAATACTTGCGGCGAGTAACTCGCCTCCTAACTCCCAAAGCCTATCCACTAACTACAAGGCACAAATGAAGAGTGGGATGGAATACTCCCCACTTGCCTGGATGGGTGCAGCTCCAACAACACTCAAGAAGCTTGACACCATCCAGGACAAAGCAGCTGCTTAATTGGCATCACATCTACAAACGTCCACTCCCTCCACCACCGACGCTCAGTAGCAGCAGTGTGTACTATCTACAAGATGCACTGCAGCAATTTACCAAAGATCCTTAGACAGCACTTTCCAAACCCATGACCACTTCCATCTCGAAGGACAAGGGCAGCAGATGCATGGGAACACCACCACCTGCAAGCTCCCCTCCCAGCCACTCACTATCCTGACTTGGAAATATATCGCCATTCCTTCACAGTTGCTGGGTCAAAATCCTGAAATTTCCTCCTAACAGCGTTGTGGGTCAACCTATAGAACATGGACTACAGTGATTCAAAAAGGTGGCTCGCCACCTTCTCAAGAGCAACTAGGGATGGGCAATAAATGCTGATGTGGAGATGCCGGCGTTGGACTGGGGTAAACACAGTAAGGAGTTTAACAACACCAGGTTAAAGTCCAACAGGTTTATTTGGTAGCAAAAGCCACACAAGCTTTCGGAGCTCCAAGCCCCTTCTTCAGGTGAGTGGGAATTCCCACTCACCCGAAGAAGGGGCTTGGAGCTCCGAAAGCTTCTGTGGCTTTTGCTACCAAATAAACCTGTTGGACTTTAACCTGGTGTTGTTAAACTTCTTACAATAAATGCTGGCCAGCCAGTGACGCCCATGTCCCACGAATGAATAAAAAAGTACCCAAGGCTGAAATTGAACCTGGGTCTCTGTGCTGTGAGATAGTGTAAGAAGAAATCGGTTTATTTGGTAGCACAAACCACTAGCTTTCGGAGCACTGCTCCTTCATCAGGTAAGTCCACAAACAGGGCATATAAAGACACAACTCAATTTACAAAATAATGGTTGGAATGCAAGTCTTTACAGGTAATCAAGTCTTAAAGGTACAGACAGTGTGAGTGGAGAGAGGGTTAAGCACAGGTTAAAGAGATGTGTATTGTCTCCAGCCAGGACAGTTAGTGAGATTTTGCAAGCCCAGGCAAGTCATGGGGGTTACAGATAGTGTGACATGAACCCAAGATCCCGGTTGAGGCTGTCCTCGTGTGTGCGGAACTTGGCTATCAGTCTCTGCTCAGCGACTCTGCTTTGTTGTGTGTCATGAAGGCCGCCTTGGAGAACGCTTACCCGAAGATCAGAGGCCGAATGCCCGTGACCGCTGAAGTGTTCCCTGTGAGACGGTGCCAGCTACTGTGCCACCCAAATCTGTGAAAGTTAAATAATATGCAATTCAAAAATATGCTGTTTTGATTTGTAAATGTGAACATTTAGCTCTGCATTTGGTTAACAAATATCATTAATATTGTCCATTCGTAATTAGCCATGGTCTACAATGGACCGAGATCATTTCTCTTTGTTTCAGAGAGACAAGTGATTATAGTTTGAATGACACCAATCCATGTAAAGCATAGCTGACCAAAAATCGATTGCTCCTGCTGACGACCTGCCATGGGTGTATTGGAAGGATTAGCAGGTTGATTATCAACATATTTTGTCACATCATGAGTGTTCCTTTTAACTGTGAACAAGTCCTGGAGTAGTAATTGAATCCAGAGCTTCTGGCTCTGAGGCATAGACATTAAACCACAAGACCAGCACCATTAATATTGTATGAATTTTTTGCTTCTGAAATTTTTTTCCAATCCATCTGCAATGAATGGGCTTATTTTCCTGCTAGAGTACAGTTCCAAAGGCACTTGTACCTTAGCCAGGAAATTGGAGTACCCGGGGGGAACCCACGCAGACACAGGGAGAATGTGCAAACCATTCATCAGTGCACTTGTGGTGAACTCCTCTATTGGCGTCCCAACAATTGCATCGTTAGCAATGGTCACTGCTTTGTTACATCTCCCCAGGTTGTTGGTTCAGTTGTTGCTACCCAAGGTTGAGATCTGCCAACTAAACATTCACTTGGGACCAAATCTGTGACCTTCCTGATCTGCACAACGATGCACTCATAGGTTAAATTTGTGAAATTGTTAGTGAAATTATTTCTGAAATCCATCATTCTCTTAAAGGTTTGGGATGTCTCTGTAAACTGCAATTAATTTGCATTATATTGAAATGCTGCACCCGGAGCTGCTTAAAGTACTATCAAAAATATGCTTTGTATACTGTACATGGGACTAGATTACAATGGAATATCCAGTCAATTTTGATGGCTGAAAAAATCGGGAGAGTTGTTTTCAGATATGCTACTTTTCACACCTGATTCTCTGATCTGTGCACCTGCAGAACATGACCCCATGTTGGGATTGTATCCTGATCATTTGGAAAACGTTGTTATCTGTAATTACATTACATTGAATCAGTTCATCAATTGTTTTGAGAAACCTTCCAGTGCAAATGGTGGTGGACAATTAAATGCCAGCCTGACACAAAGATCCTTAGACAGACACAATCTATGCTTAAAGTGCATAAATTGCCTAACGCAGATGGCTTGCATTGCAGATTGATAAATGAAGTGCGAGTGGTGGAAGGGCTTGCCATAATCTTCTAAACATCCTGCAACACTGGGGTGACTGGTCATTGAGCAACCCTGTTTGAGAAATGTGTCAGAACATTCTTAGTAACTACGGGTCAGTTAGTTTAACATCAGGGCTGGGTAAGGCTTAAAACAAGAATTGTGGGGAAAAGTCAATAGGTTCTTGGAGAGATTTGAGTTAATTAAGTAGAGCCAGTTTAACTCATTTTTTTAAATGAATTAACAGAGAAGGATAACATAATAGATGTTGTCCAGAGCTGTTTTAGAAAGCATTTGAAAGAATGACATAAAAGGCTGGTTAACAAAATTGAGGGTCAGTATCAAAAAGGAAAATTGGCTAAAGGGTAGAAAACAGTGAGTTGTGATAAATTGTTACTTTTCAGATTGAAGGATGGTATTCAGTTGCTAGGACCATTTTTTAATTAATAAAGAATGGCTTGGATGTTGGAATGCAGACTGCAATTCAAAATTTGGCAATGATGCAAACTTGTGAGGTTGATAGTAATCGACTGCAACACCACCACATACACTGACAAAGTGGACATACAAATGGCAGATAAAATTTAATTCAGGGAAGCGTGAGGTGGTGCATTTTGCCAAAAGGGGCAGTAGAGGCAAAATAGACTTAATGGAGTAGTCTTAGAGTGTGCAGGAATGGAGGGATCTGGAAATTTATGTGCTTTGACCTTTGAAAGTAGCAGGACATGTTGAGAGAATATTTAGAAAAGCGTTTGGAATCTCATGTTATAGAATTGATACAAACAGCAACAGTCCCTGCTATTGTAAGTGTAAGGATGTGTAGGTAGATTGGCCATGCTAAATTGTTCCTTAGTGTCCAAAGATGTAGAGGTTAAGGGGATTAGCGTGCTAAGTACAGGAGTTAGTCATAGAGGTTTACAGCATGGAAACAGGCCTTTTGGCTGTACTTGTCCATGCCCCGCTTTTTAACCACTAAGCTAGTCCCAATTGCCTGTGTGTGGCCCATATCCCTGTTTACCCATCTTATGCATTTAACTGTCCAAATGCTTTTTAAAAGACAAAAATGTACCTGCCTCTACAACTACCTGTGGCAGCTTGTTCCAGAGATACACCACCCTGTGTGGAACAAATTGCTTTTCTGGACCCTTTTGTATCTCTCCCCTCTCACCTTAAACCTATGTCCTCTCATTTTTAGACTTCCCTACCTTTGGGAAAAGATGTTGACTATCTAGCTGATCTATGCCCCTTGCTATTTTATAGACCTCTGTAAGATCACCCCTGAACCCCCTACGCTCCAGAGAAAAATGTCCCAGCCCCTCCTTATAATTCAAACCATCGAGTCCCGATAGTATCCTAGTAAATCTTTTCTGCACTCTTTCTAGTTTGATATAGTTTCTATAATAGGGCGACCAGAACTGTACACAGTATTCCAAGTGTGGCCTTACCAATGTCTTGTACAACTTCAACAAGACATCCAAACTCCTGTATTCAGTGTTCTGACCAATGAAACTAAGCATGTCGAATGCCTTCTTCACCACTCTGTCCACCTGTAATTCCACGTTCAAGGAGCTATGAATCTGTATCCCGAGATCTTTGTTCTATAACTCTCCCCAACACTCTACCATTAACTGACTTGCCCTGGTTTGATCTACCAATCTGCATCACCTCGCATTTATCTAAATTAAACTCAATCTGCCATTCCTCAGCACCCTGGCCCAACTGAACAAGATCCCGTTGCAATCCTAGATAACCTTCACTGTCCACTACGCCACCAATCTTGGTGTCTTCCGCAAACTTACTAACCATGCCTCCTAAATTCTCATCTAAGTAATTAATATAAATAACAAGCAATAGCGGACCCAGCACTGATCCCCGAGACACACCACTGGTCACAGGCCTCTAGTTTGAAAAACAACCCTGTACAACCACCCTCTGTTTTCTGTCATCAAGACAATTTTGTCATTTGCTTTCCCAATGGTTTGCTGTACCTGCATGCTAACTTGTGTTCCTTCTATGAATACACTGAAGTCTGTCTCAACATCAACATTTGGACGTTTCACGTCTTTTAAAAAATATTTTGCTTTTCCATTGTGACAAAATGAATAACCCCACATCATACTCCATCGGTCACTTTATTGTCCAATCACTTCACCTGATATCTTTGAAGCCTCTTAGTGTCCTCCTCACAGTTTGCATTCCCATGAAACTTTGCTGAAGATACATTACTCTCTCTTTGTTTAAGTCATTAGTATAAATTATAAATGGCTAAGGCTCCAGCACTCCTAGTCACAGCCTGCCAACTGGAAAATGCCTCCCTTATCCCCACTGTTGTGGGGTAAATTATCTTAATGATGGACAATACAAAACTCACAAGGCAGATATTGCTCTATAAAGACGTAACATTTATTTGAAAGAAAAACAAGCAGCCGCAAGGTGATCACAAAGTGTTGAGTAGCTCTGAGAGCGACAGAACCTCTCCAATGAATCTGATGTATACAATCAAAAACAGATCAAAGTTTTTATCAATCATTCCCACCTTGCATTAGAAACATAGAAAAACTACAGCACAATACAGGCCCTTCAGCCCACAAAGTTGTGCCGAAAATGTCCCTACCTTAGCGATTACTAGGCTTACCTATAACCCTCTATCTTGCTAAGTTCCATGTACTTATCAAAAAGTCTCTTAAAAGACCCTATCGAATCCACCTCCACCACTGTTGCTGGCAGCCCATTCCACGCATCCACCACCCCCTGAGTGAAAAACTTACCCCTGACATCTCCTCTGTATCTACTCCCCAGCACCTTAAACCTGTGTCCTCTTGTGGCAACCATTTCAGCCCTAGGAAAAAGCCTCTGACTGTCTACTCGATCAATACCTCTCAACGTCTTATACACCTCTATCAGGTCACCTCTCATCCTTCGTCTCTCCAAGGAGAAAAGGCTGAGCTCACTCAACCTATCCTCATAAGGCATGCTCCCCAACCCAGGCAACATCCTTGTATATCTCCTCTGCACCCTTTCTATGGCTTCCATATCCTTCCTGTAATGAGGCGACCAGAACTGAGCACAGTGCTCCAAGTGTGGTCTGATCAGGGTCTTATATAGCTGCAACATTATCTCACGAATCCTAAACTCAATTCCTCGATTAATGAAGACCAGTACACCATATGCCTTCTTAACCACAGCCTCAACCTGCACAGCTGATTTGAGCGTCCTATGAACTCTGACCCCAAGATCCTTCTGATCTTCCACACTGCCAAGAGTCCTACCATTAATATATTTTGCCATCCTATTTGACCTGCCAAAATGAACCACCTCACACTTATCTGGGTTGAACTCCATCTGCCACTTCTCCACTCAGTCTTGCATCCTATCAATGTCTCGCTGCAACTTCTGACATCCCTCCACACTATCCACAACACCTCCAACCTTTGTGTCATCAGCAAACTTACCAACCCATCCCTCCACTTCCTCATCCAGGTCATTTATAAAAATCACAAAGAGTAAGGGGCACTCCACTGGTGACCGACCTCCATGCAGAATATGACCCATCTATAACCACTCTTTGCCTTCTGTGGGCAAGCCAGTTCTGGATCCACAAAGCAATGTCCCCTTGGATCCCATGCCCCCTCACTTTCTCAATAAGCCTCGCATGGGTCACCTTATCAAATGCCTTGCTGAAGTCCATATATACTACATCTACTGCTCTTCCTTCATCAATGTGTTTAGTCACGTCCTCAAAAAATTCAACCAGGCTCGTAAGGCATGATCTGCCTTTGACAAAGCTATGCTGACTATTAATCATATTATACCTCCAAATGTTCATATATCCTGCCTCTCAGGATCTTCTCCATCAACTTACCAACCACTGAGGTTAGACTCACTGGTCTATAATTTCCAGGGCTATCTCTACTCCCTTTCTTGAATAAAGGAACAACATCCGCAATCCTCCATTCGTTTAAAATCAATTACATTTCATATTCTAGTATACTTAGTTCAGTCAGGCGGCATGGTCAGTGCAAGCTTAGAGGGCCGAAGGACCTGTCCCTGTGCTGTAATTTTTTTTGTTCTTTTTACACACATCAATGATCCCTGACATGCACCTCAGCCAATTGCAATTTACAATCCAGTATGATGATACTTCATTTGTTCATTAAATCCAGATGCTAACTCCCATCTTGGCTAAAGTCATTTCCTTGTTGCCTGGTTACCCTGGACATTACTACAGGGGTCAGAGTGGACGTTCCCAGTGGATCATTGCTAAACTGGATAGACGCGTGATCCTGCGTTTGGACACATTCCTATTGTTACACGTCAGGTCGGATACTTCAAGGATTTCTATGAAGCTCACCTGACCTGTAATGTTTTATATTGAACTTAGTTGGGATGAGCCTGAGAGGTTTCACTTCAGGTGCGATTCACCTGACCCACGAGGAGCTTTTATCAAAAACAAAGTTTAATTAAGAATATTGTTGACGTGTAGAGTAAGACAATAAGCAAGAACTTTTAACAATTACAAACATGAAACACAACAACCATGATAATGTATAACTCTTAAGGAAATATCTCTAATGTGTTCCAACCAAAGTCAACATCCAATACACAAAACCCTCCAAATAAATACAATACAGCATAGGTTAATGTCTACTTGTTACAGGAATCCCACCTCCTGGGTTGAATGCTGAAAATCCCTTGTGAAGAAACTCAGAAGAGGTTATAGTCAAATCTATTTCCCAAAACACAGCTTCTGAATGACAGAACCAAACGGGGGAGAAGGAGACTGCTTCTTAGCTTGCTGCTAAACTGCTTCTAAAAATGAAACAAAGTCCAAAGAAAAAACCCCATCACCTGACTGCCACAGCTTAGCTCCACTCCCAATGACATCGCTGAAGCTGTAAACTGCATGATTTTTAAAAAAAAACATTAAAGGTACACACACATGACACTATCTTAAGCCTAGACAATGAATACACCCATTCATTAATGTTACAATATGTGTTCCTGCATAAGAAACTTTCTATGAATTTTGTGAACTACAGGGTTCCCAGGCCTTTGGTTCTGAACTACTCGCCTTTACAATCATCCCTTGCAGTAATCTGCTTTTGGCTGAAGCAAACAATGATTCATACAATACTTAAAATACTTTAATATCAGTATATATATTTTGAAATCATAATTACTTGTTTAATTCTCTCACTGCATTCACATGTGTAAACTATTCTCTCATTAGCTGATTAACTTGTTTCAAGAATCATTTAACTCTTTACTGATAGTCCTGTCAGTGCCTTATGTATTCTGTCTAAAACCTTATTAACTGGTTAGAAATCTCCCACTTCACCCACTATCTCCTTCCTGTTCATTAAACAATCCTCTATCCATGCTAATAATATATCATCCCCCAACTCGTGTATCTCTTGTGTATGAAATGCTTTCTGGCACCTTTTATTGAATGACTTCTGAAAACCCAAATATACTACTACTGGTTTCCCTTTATCTAGCCTATTAGTTATGTCCTCAAAAAAACTCTCACACATTTGTCAAATAGGATTTCCCTTGTGCAAAGCCATGTGGTCTTGCTCTAATCATACAATGCTGAGACTTCCTTAATAGGACAGCACATTTTTGATGATTGTCAGGGTAACTGACCTACAGTTGCCTGTTTACACACTTCCTCCTTTCTTGGATGTGTTACATTTGCTAACTTCCAATCTGTTGGGATTGATACAAAAGCTAGGATATTTTGGAAAATCATAGCTAGTGGGCAATCAAGTTCTGGGGATTTGTTAGATTTTATTCCCTTGAGTTTCTCCACTACTTTTTCCTGCTGATATTAATTTCTTTAATTTCCTCCCTTTTTAGCAGCTAAGTTACCCTCTATTTCTGGTAAGTAACTTATGTCTCTACTATGAAACTCAACACATAATATTTTCTCTGCTATTTCTTCATTCCCCATGATAATTTCTCCTGTCACTGCTTCTAAGGAACTAATGTTTACTTCAGCTACTGACTTCCTTTTTATATACTTGAAAATACCTGTTTCATGGCCAGTTTATTCGTATATTCTAGTTTATCCCTTTTTGTCAACTCTTTGGTGGCCCTTTGCTGGTTTCTAAAACAATCCTGATCCTCAGAATAACTACTGTTCTTTGCAACATTATAAAACTCTTCTTATCTACAACTATCCTTCGCCTCCTGAATAAAGCAGAGGCAGATCGTTCTCACCGAGTTTTTGTTTCTCAGTGCAATGTATTTTTTTGGACTGTTTGAATTGTTTCCTTGCGTTTGTATTTGCTGCTGTATTTTTTAGTCTATTCACCCAATTAAGCTTGGCTAGCTCTCCCCTCATACCTATATAACTGGCTTTATTGAAGATTCTTTTTGTGATTGAAGTTTTTTCAAATTTAACGTGTAATTCAATGATATTATGATGACTATCTGTCAGTGAATCTTTTATTACATTACTAATTATCCCTGCCTCATTACATGACATTAGATCAAAATGGCTTCATCTCTTGTTGATGCAACATATTACTCCTTTTTTTTCCCTCCCCCACCACCAGCTGAATATGGTTGGGCTTAGGACACTACCTCAGTCCTACCTATGTTGTTGGTAACCACGTGCACCATAACAACCCTTCCCTACCAGTCCAAGTTCCTTTCCAGTCCGAAGGAGATGCCCGCAGAACCACATAATCCCTATAGTGCAGAAAGAGGCTATTCAGCCCGTCAAGTCTGCACTGACTCTCCGAAAGAGCATCCTATCTGTTCCCTCCCCTTAATTCTATCTAACCTACACTTCTTTGGACACTGAGGCAATTTACCGTGGCCTATCCACCTAACCTGCACATCTTTGGTCTGTGGGGAAAAAACCAAAGTACGTCGAGGAAACCCACACAGACATGGGGAGAACATGCAAATTCCACGCAGGCAGTCGCCCGAGGCCGGAACTGAACCTGGGTTCCTGACGCTGTGGAGCAGTCGTGCTAACCACTGTGCCACCATGCTGTCCCACAGTGCTACCGTGCCACCCCACAAATTCTTAGCAGTAGTAGGATTTGATCCCATGCCTCCACAAACATTGCTATTCTGAATTCAGTGCATTAGACCACTGGTCAACGCTACCAGCAGAAGCTGGTCCTTAACCCTGGCACTGGGTAGGCAGTGCAGTGATTATGATTTCAGCTGCAGGTAACTGCATCTATCCCCCTTAGTTATTTTAGAATCAGGGAGTCATAGAGTTGTTCAGAACAGAAAGAGACTCCTCGACCCAGTGTGTCTTAACTGGTCATCAAGCACCTATCTATTCTAATCTCATTTGGCCCATAGCCTTGTATGCTATGTCGTTTCAAGTGATCATCTAAATGCTGCTTAAATGTTGTGACGGTTCATGCCTCTAACACCCTTTCAGACAGTGAGTTCCAGATTCCCAGCATCCTCTGTGTGAAAAAGTCTCTCCCCACAGAACTTAAATCTATGTCCCCTTATTGACTGCTAAGGAGGAAAGTTTCTTCCTATCCACTTTATCTAAGTCCCTCATGATTTTGTACACCTCAATCGGGTTCCCCCTCGGCCTTCTCTGCCCTAAGGAAAACATCCTCAGCCTATCCAACCTTTTTTGATAGCTGAAATGCTCCAGTCCAGGCAACATCCCAGTGAATCTCCTCTGCACCTTCACCAGTGCAATTACTATGTGTAGTGACCAGAACTGCACACGATACTTCAGCTGTGGTCTAACCAGCATTTTATACAGCTCCATCATAACCTCCCTGCTCTCATGTTCAATGCCTTGATTAATGAAGAGAAGTATCCCATATACCTTCTTAAGCTGTCTCGACCTGTCCTGCTGGCTTCAGAGATCTATGGACATGTACACTAGGGTCCCTCTGATACTCTGTACTTCCTAGGGTCCGACCATTCATTGTATCTTCCCTTGCCTTGTTTGTCCTGCCAAAATGCATTACCTCACACAGTCCCCTATTCCAACTACTTCCCCACCCCCACTCCCACACTTGAATGTCTCCCGACACTGCAGTGATGCTGTCAGCTTGCTCATATGCCTTGCAGTCCCTGCTCTCACTCACCATAAGAACCTTGAACTTGTTGTACAAATACAGGGCTGAGGCTCCTCCATTGTTTCCTTCTGGCTCCACAAATCTACCTTGCCCACAGTAACTCCTTCCTTCTCCTGACCACAGACCAAATCTTGACATCTATACCTTAGAAAAAGCTTGTGGTCTTGGTGAAAATTTCAATTGCCCAACATCCACAGCCTTTTGCAGGAGAAAATTCTGGATTTCCACTCTGACAAGAGTCTTTCCTGACTTCATTCTTAAATCACGTGTAGTGATTAGCTGCTGTGTTTGCCATATACCAATATTAGGTGCAGCAAGAGCCCCAAAACAATAATACTTAAATTTTTGTTCTGTTGTTGACTTTATTAATTTGAATCATTTAGTCTTGCTTTACCAATAGTGGAATCTCAGATTTCCACTTGAACCAGTTGTGATTTAATATATCATCTAAAGGTACCTATGAGAATGGAGTACACCCTCCGTATTCATTAGACCATAGAACATAGAACAGTACGGAACAGGCCCTTCGGCCCACGTTGTTGTGCCGAGCTTTGTCTGAAACCCAGATCAAGCTATTTCCTCCCGATCATCCCGAAGTACTCCATGTCTCCTCTCAACCTCCTCCGCTCCAAAGAGAAAAGCCCAAGTTCCTTCAACCTTTCCTCATAAGACCTACCCTCCAAACCAGGCAGCATCCTGGTAAATCTCTTTTGCACTCTTTCCAGTGTCTCCACATCCTTCTTATAGTGAGGTGACCAGAACTGCACACAATATTCCAAATGTGGTCTCACCAAGGTCCTGTACAGTTGCAGCATAACCCCACGGCTCTTAAACTCAAACCCCCTGTTAATGAACGCCAACACACTATAGGTCTTCTTCACGGCTCTATCCACTTGAGTGGCAACCTTCAGAGATCTATGGATATGGACCCCAAGATCTCTCTGTTCCTCCACATTCTTCAGAACCCTACCTTTGACCCTGTAATCCACATTTAAATTTGTCCTACCAAAATGAATCACCTCGCATTTGTCAGGGTTAAACTCCATTTGCCATTTTTCAGCCCAGTTCTGCATCCTATCTATATCTCTTTGCAGCCTACAACAGCCCTCCACCTCATCCACTACTCCACCAATCTTGGTGTCATCAGCAAATTTACTGATCCACCCTTCAGCCCCCTCCTCCAAGTCATTAATAAAAATCACACATAGCAGAGGACCAAGCAGTGATCCCTGTGGCACTCCGCTGGTAACCGGTTTCCAGTCCGAAAATTTTCCATCCACCACCACCCTCTGTCTTCTGTTAGATAGCCAGTTACCTATCCAATCGGCCAAACTTCCCTCTATCCCACACATCCTTACTTTCTTCATAAGCCGACCATGGGGGACTTTATCAAACGCCTTACTAAAATCCATGTATATGACATCAACTGCACTACCTTCATCTACATACTTAGTTACCTCCTCAAAAAATTCTCTCAAATTTGTGAGGCAAGACTTGCCCTTCACAAATCCGTGCTGACTATCCCGGATTAAGCTGCATCTTTGTAAATGGTCGTAAATCCTATCCCTGAGGACCTTTTCCATCAACTTACCGACCACCGAAGTAAGACTAACCGGCCTATAATTACCAGGGTCATTTCTATTCCCTTTCTTAAACAGAGGAACCACATTCGCCACTCTTGTGTTCTTGTTCATCATTCTAATGTCATTCTTGATTTAACAACTCAAGTCCTGGAATGGACAAATTAATATGGAGTGTAGTTTTAATCATATAATCCATAGCCGCCTGATTAGAGCTGAGTGTCATCAATAGAATGAAGATGAACCAGATGAGAGAAAAATTTGAGCAGGACATCATTTAGGGTTTGAGCTGTGCTACATTTAAAAACAAATTCATGGCTGAAATCTTCCAATTGTGGTGGAACCCCTGTTTCTACCTTTGATCAGACAAAAAGAAACTACCCACTTGCCTTCCGCCGTCTTATCTGGTCGAGCTTCCAATGGAGGACCCTGCACAACTGCATCAGTACAGGTAACCTCAGTTACATCAGCGAAGGGAATTACGCAGGAGCCATGCCCCCTTTTTACTGCCATATTCTGGTGAGTAACAGCTTCAATGTCTCAAAGCTTCTCATGGTGTTGGTGAGTGAGTGGATGGATAACAATGTGTATAAGGAGGTAGGATGGGTGAGGTAAGGAGTTAAAGTGGTAGCTGGGTGGGGTGGTAAGGTCGGGCCTAGTCGGTTGGGTTGGGGGTTGAATGACGTTGACGGGTGAGTCTGGGAGATTGGTTATGCAGTTACCAGGCTTTTTCTGTCTTACCTGCACAGATATCCAGGACATGCAATTAGGACAGAGCGGTCCATAATCTGCAATGCTAACTCCAATTTTGGAGGGTCAAGGGAGCAGGGGAATTGCACATTGGTAATTCAAACATCTCAAGCAATCTACATGGAGTCAGTGAATTTGGACTCCCAAGTAGTATGTCATGGTCTCCTACCATGCAATTTGGTATGCTCTAAATATTGTAGATATATTTACCATTTAGATTTCACTTTTACATTTCATAGAATCATAGAAACCCTACAGTGCAGAAAGAGGCCATTTGGCCCATTGAGTCTGCACCGACCACAAATGTCTCGATTTGTAGTTGCTAATTGATGCAACATAAACACAGACACCTAGTATGTTCAGGTACTTGAGAATGTTACTTACCATATAGATACACATGTAAAAACTGATCTCATGAAATTCAACCTCATGAGTTTTAGTTTTTCATCTACCTCTTGTAAAAGTTGAGCCTACATTTTCAGAGATCCAAAAATTTCAGAATCCATGTTCTCTACAACACATCAAAAACCTAAATTCATTATCATTAAAACAGCCTTACCATAATGCCTCCAGTTCGTACTTGTCAATTAAGGCAGGAAGAATATCGATTGTACTTTTTTGTGGGCAGCAGAAATGAACAGATCAGAAATGAGTGATAAAGATTGCTTTGGAAACATGATGGAGGGCTCAACTTCCAAAGCAAATAAAAACCTGAGCCTCGTTTCCTCAACCATCTCCCTCAGCATCTGTGCAGAGATGGGAGGCTCAAGCCTCGCCAACTAGGCCCGTGTCACTGCCGATTCAGTGTGATTCCCTTGCACCAAGAGTAAGATCAAGAGCTTTGGGCTGTCAGCATGGCATTTCCAATGGCATAGCCCTTCCCCTTTCTCTGACCCCCTGAGTAGCATTCAAAATGCTATCTCAGCCAATGCTGCTGCTTCTGTCCTACGGTGTGGGAGGAGGTTCCATCATAAAAATACAAATCGGCACTGCTTCCCCTATTACAGTGGTTACCACTGCTGCCTCACAGCGGCAGAGACACAGGTTTGATTCCCGGCTTGGGTGACTGTGCAAACTCCACATAGACATTCTCCCCATATCTGGGTGATAGATAGCAGTTATCGGGAAGTGGTAATACCTAAAAATGAAGCTAGCTGGGTGACAGTCAGGAGAGGGGAGGGGAGGAAGCAGTCAGCGCAGGGACCCCCCTGTGGTTGTTCCCCTCCAAAATAAGTATACTGTTTTGGATACTGTGGGGGGGGGGGAGGAGGAATGACCTTCCAGGGGTAAGCCACGGTGACCAGGTCTCTGGCACGGAGTCGGGCTCTGTGGCTCAGAAGGGAAAGGGGGAGAATAGGAGAGCAATAGTAGAGAGGGACTCGATAGTTAGAGGCACAGACAGGCGGTTCTGTGGGTGTGAACGAGACTCCAGGATGGGAGTCTGCCTCCCTGGTGCCAGAGTCCTGGATGTCTCAGAGCGGGTAGGAAGCATCCTAAAAAGGGAGGGTAATCAGACAGACGTCATTGTCCACATTGGTACAAATGATGTAGGCGGAAAGATCAGGGAGGTCCTGCAAGAGCAATTTGGGGATAGGTAGAAGGCTAAAAAGCAGGACCTTTCTGGATTACTCCCCGTGCCACGTGCTAGTGAGGCTAAGAACAGGGAGATTGTGCAGCTGAGCACGTGACTAAAGAACTGGTGCAGGAGGGAGGGTTTCAGATTTGTGGATCACTGGGAAGTCTTCCAGGGAGGATGGGACCTGTACAAGAAGGATGAGTTGCACCTGAACTGGAGGGGCACCAATATCCTGGCTGGGAGGTTTGCTAGTGTGTTGGTCTAAGGATTAGTGAAACTCATAATCCGACCAAAAGTGGGGACTGAAGTGGGAAAAATATACAGATGGGTACACACAAGATGGTTGCCTGGCACACAGTCACCTGGGAAAGAGACATTAAATGGGCACTGACTTTCAGTACAGACAACCACCTGAGGGTTTAAACTAATGTGGCAGGGGGATGGGGATCAGAACAATAGGTCAGCAAGCATAGAGACTGGGGACGAGCCTGGGGCCAAGACAAGACTGCCTAAGAGGAAGAGCAATCTGGGGGAGGATGAACTCAGTGGGCCTGGAGGTCTGGAGTGCATCTGCTTCAATGCAAGGAGTGTAATGGGCAAGATAGATGAACTTAGAGTCTTAATGTATGCGCAGAACTTGGATGTGGTTGCAATGACAGAGACTTGGTTAAAAGGACAGGACTGGCAGCTGAATATTCCGGGGTATAAGTATTTTAGGCGAGATAGGGGCGAGAAGAGGTGGGGGTGTAGCAATACTGGTTAGGGAGCATATTACAGCGGTACAGAGGGTGGACAATTTGGAAGGATCATGTAACGAGACACTGTGGGTAGAGCTCAGAAACAGGAAGGGTGCAGTCACTATGCTGGGGGTATACTACAGGCCTCCTGTTGTGGGAAAAGTACCACTGGGTCAGGCTTGAAGGTTTCAAGAATACAGTTTTATTTTAATGAAGCTTCATGGAGAAAAGGCACTAACCAGCAGCAAGCCTTCTCTCAATGAGACAATAGGAGCGGTCCATCTTTATACCCTTTACACAATAGATGGACCAGACATCTAGCCATTATCACATCGTTGTAATCATTTACGGGCGGCACGGTAGCACAGTGGTTAGCACTGCTGCTTCACAGCTCCAGGGACCTGGGTTCGATTCCCGGCTTGGGTCACTGTCTGTGTGGAGTTTGCACATTCTCCTCGTGTCTGCGTGGGTTTCCTCCGGGTGCTCCGGTTTCCTCCCACAGTCCAAAGATGTGCGGGTTAGGTTGATTGGCCATGCTAAAATTGCCCCTTAGTGTCCTGGGATGCGTAGATTAGCGGGTTAAATATGTAGGGAAAAGGGGGTAGGGCCTGGGTGGGATTGTGGTCGGTGCAGACTCGATGGGCCGAATGGCCTCTTTCTGTACTGTAGGTTTTCTATGATTTCTATGAAGTAGGTGATCGATCGTTAACACATCGTTATAGACAAATACAGACATGACATGTTAACATCGCATTGCCTTATGAATGGATACATTCCCTATGTCAGTGGCTATCAATGGTTTTTAGTTTCGGCCTATTCAATAGTAATTTATAGTAATTGGTTTTCCCGCAGTTATGTATTCCCGATCCCACCTGTAGCTAATCTCATTATCTACCCCTGTTGTCCTTATCCTTAAGCCCTGGCTGGCTTCCTGTAGGATTTGATTCCTGCATGTTTAACTTTGAATAGCTGTCTGTCCTTTATGTTTTAATCTCAGATGGTTGTCTGTACTGAAAGTCAGTGCCCATTTAATGTCTTTCCCAGGTGACTGTGTGCCAGGCAACCATCTTGTGTGTACCCATCTGTATATTTTTCCCACTTCAGTCCCCACTTTTGGTCGGATTATGAGTTTCACTAATCCTTAGACCAACAATTTTTATATATATAATTCTTTGTTCTTCTTTCCTTCTTTGTTTCTTCTGATGTCTTCGGGGATCTTCATCGGGGTTTCTTCTTCGATGTATACACTGGCTCCTGGCACAATTCTAACCACCATCACCTTGCAACAGACTTTTAGGCATCCAACAATGAGACAACAGGCAATTACAATTGAAATGAGCATGACCAATCCATGTAATAAGTAAGATTCCTAGGACCCCCCCAGTAGCCATTCCAGCCAGTTACTTCCTTTCTTGGGTCCCTGTCTGAAGCTATCAAGTTGTTCTCTGATGCTATTGATGACCTGTGTAATGTTATAGGACTCGTCTGTGACATGGGTTATGCATTTATTGCCTATAATTGTACACACTCCCCCTTGTGCTAACTGATAGTCCACTGTGTATCGTGTCTGTTGTGCATATAATCTCAGTTCAGCCATTTCTTGGTTAACAGCCTCCAGTGCTTTTGAAGTGCTGTTTCCCAAGACTGTTAGTCCACAAACAATATTAATCCTATTCTTTGCACTAATCACTCCTGCTGCCACCCCCCCCCCCCTTCTTTGCACTAATCACTCCTGCTGCTGCCCCCCCCCGCCCCCCAAAAGAGATAAGGCACCCATATCCCGGTGAGGATCCCATTGTGCCCGGGGCTTCCTAGTCAGCGCAGAATTCTTTGCTGATAGCCCTAGTTACTATTCTCCTCCGAATATGCCCCTTCTGAGGGCATGGAACAGTCAATGGTCCGATTGTTCCGACTGCAAAACGGTTTGGGAGGTTTGGTGTTTCTGTCATGTAAGTACCATTTGAAGAGGAACACATATCCCTTCTTAGCCCGGTAACATTTAGTGTCTTGATTATGAGTTTGTTCATATTGCCAATTGTTCGGTTTACATGAATCCCCGTTTGATCCCACCACCTGGTAAGTATCAAATGGGTATGTCCATTTGTCTGAGTTTATGTGAGTTCCATTGCATTGTCCAGAAATAAGCTGTCTTCCCGCGGTTATATTCAGACATTTCTATTCATCAAGTGCAAGTAAACTGTCCCTTATTAACCCAGTAAGAAGTTTAACAACACCAGGTTAAAGTCCAACAGGTTTATTTGGTAGCAAAAGCCACACAAGCTTTCGGAGCTCTTAGCCCCTTCTTCAGGTGAGTGGGAATTCTGTTCACAAACAGAGCATATAAAGACACAAACTCAATTTACATGAATAATGGTTGGAATGCGAATACTTACAACTAATCAAGTCTTTAAGAAACAAAACAATGTGAGTGGAGAGAGCATCAAGACAGGCTAAAAAGATGTGTATTGTCTCCAGACAAGACAGCCAGTGAAGCTCTGTGGGGGTTACAAATAGTGTGCCATGAACCCAATATCCCGGTTGAGGCCGTCCTCGTGTGTGCGGAACTTGGCTATCAGTTTCTGCTCAGCGACTCTGCGCCTTAGTGTGTCGCGAAGGCCGCCTTGGAGAACGCTTACCCGAATATCAGGGGCCGAATGCCCGTGACTGCTGAAGTGCTCCCCAACAGGAAGAGAACAGTCTTGCCTGGTGATTGTCGAGCGGTGTTCATTCATCCGTTGTCGCAGCGTCTGCATAGTTTCCCCAATGTACCATGCCTCGGGACATCCTTTCTTGCAGCGTATCAGGTAGACAACGTTGGCCGAGTTGCAAGAGTATGTACCGTGTACCTGGTGGATGGTGTTCTCACGTGAGATGATGGCATCTCTGTCGATGATCCGGCATGTCTTGCAGAGGTTGCTGTGGCAGGGTTGTGTGGTGTCGTGGTCACTGTTCTCCTGAAGGCTGGGTAGTTTGCTGCGGACAATGGTCTGTTTGAGGTTGTGCGGTTGTTTGAAGGCAAGAAGTGGGGGTGTGGGGATGGCCTTGGCGAGATGTTGGTCTTCATCAATGACATGTTGAAGGCTCCGGAGGAGATGCCGTAGCTTCTCCGCTCCGGGGAAGTACTGGACAACGAAGGGTACTCTGTCCACTGTGTCCCGTGTTTGTCTTCTGAGGAGGTCGGTGCGGTTTTTCGCTGTGGCGCGTTGGAACTGTTGATCAATGAGTTGAGCGCCATATCCTGTTCTTATGAGGGCATCTTTCAGCGTCTGGAGGTGTCTGTTGCGATCCTCCTCATCCGAGCAGATCCTGTGTATACGGAGGGCTTGTCCGTAGGGGATGGCTTCTTTAACGTGTTTAGGGTGGAAGCTGGAGAAGTGGAGCATCGTGAGGTTATCCGTGGGCTTGCGGTACAGTGAGGTGCTGAGGTGACCGTCCTTAATGGAGATGCGTGTGTCCAAGAATGCAACCGATTCCGGAGAGTAGTCTATGGTGAGTCTGATGGTGGGATGGAACTTGTTGATGTCATCATATAGTTGTTTCAGTGATTGTTCACCATGAGTCCAAAGGAAGAAAATGTCATCGATGTATCTAGTGTATAGCATCGGTTGAAGGTCCCGTGTGGTGAAGACGTCTTGTTCGAACCTGTGCATGAAGATGTTGGCATATTGAGGTGCGAATTTGGTCCCCATGGCTGTTCCGTGTGTCTGGATGAAGAACTGGTTGTTGAAGGTGAAGATATTGTGGTCCAGGATGAAGCGGATGAGATGTAAAATTGCATCTGGAAACTGGCAGTTGTTGGCACTGAGCACTGAGGCCGTTGCAGCAATGCCATCGTCATGGGGGATGCTGGTGTAGAGTGCCGAGAAATCCATTGTGACGAGGAGCGCTCCTGGTTCAACTGCTCCATGTGTGCCGAGTTTCTGTAGGAGGTCCGTCGTGTCGCGACAAAAGCTGGGGGTTCTTTGTACAATGGGTTTCAGGATGCCCTCGACATAGCCGGAGAGGTTCTCGCACAGGGTCCCATTGCCCGATACGATGGGACGGCCGGGTATGTTTGCCTTGTGTATCTTCGGGAGGCAGTAGAGATCTCCAACGCGGGGAGTACGTGGGATGAGAGCATGGAGGGTGCTCTGAAGGTCCGGATCAAAGGTCTTGATCAGAGTGTTGAGTTGACGGGTGTGTTCTTTGGTCGGATCTGCAGGTAACTGTCTGTAGTGTTCCTCGTTGTTTAGTTGTCGGTACACTTCTTTGCAGTAATCCGTTCTGTTCAGTATGACGATGGCCCCTCCTTTGTCTGCTGGTTTGACCGGAACAGCCGACCGAGAGATCTGCAGTGCATCCGAAGAGGAAAGAGTCGAATTGGACTCCTCCGGAAGGCCGCTGCCCTTGACTTGACATGTATGCCCAAGCCGTCAGGAGGTGCGTCAACACCAAATTCATCAGCCGCACTCTCAAGACAGCCCCGAACATCATCCAAGCACAACGTAATGCCATCCACGCTCTCAAGACCAACCGCAACATTGTCATCAAACCAGCAGACAAAGGAGGGGCCATCGTCATACTGAACAGAACGGATTACTGCAAAGAAGTGTACCGACAACTCAACAACGAGGAACACTACAGACAGTTACCTGCAGATCCGGCCAAAGAACACACCCGTCAACTCAACACTCTGATCAAGACCTTTGATCCGGACCTTCAGAACACCCTCCATGCTCTCATCCCACGTACTCCCCGCGTTGGAGATCTCTACTGCCTCCCGACGATACACAAGGCAAACACACCCGGCCGTCCCATCGTATCGGGCAATGGGACCCTGTGCGAGAACCTCTCCGGCTATGTCGAGGGCATCCTGAAACCCATTGTAGAAAGAACACCCAACTTTTGTCGCGACACGACGGACTTCCTACAGAAACTCTGCACACATGGAGCAGTTGAACCAGGAGCGCTCCTCGTCACAATGGATGTCTCGGCACTCTACACCAGCATCCCCCATGACGATGGCATTGCTGCAACGGCCTCAGTGCTCAGCGCCAACAACTGCCAGTTTCCAGATGCAATTTTACATCTCATCCGCTTCATCCTGGACCACAATATCTTCACCTTCAACAACCAGTTCTTCATCCAGACACACGGAACAGCCATGGGGACCAAATTCGCACCTCAATATGCCAACATCTTCACGCACAGGTTCGAACAAGACTTCTTCAACGCACAGGACCTTCAACCGATGCTATACACTAGATACATCGATGACATTTTCTTCCTTTGGACTCATGGTGAACAATCACTGAAACAACTCGATGATGACGTCAACAAGTTCCATCCCACCATCAGACTCACCATAGACTACTCTCCGGAATCGGTTGCATTCTTGGACACACGCATCTCCATTAAGGACGGTCACCTCAGCACCTCACTGTACCGCAAGCCCACGGATAACCTCACGATGCTCCACTTCTCCAGCTTCCACCCTAAACACGTTAAAGAAGCTATCCCCTACGGACAAGCCCTCCGTATACACAGGATCTGCTCGGATGAGGAGGATCTCAACAGACACCTCCAGACGCTGAAAGATGCCCTCATAAGAACAGGATATGGCGCTCGACTCATTGATCAACAGTTCCAACGCGCCACAGTGAGAAACCGCACCGACCTCCTCAGAAGACAAACACGGGACACAGTGGACAGAGTACCCTTCGTTGTCCAGTACTTCCCCGGAGCGGAGAAGCTACGGCATCTCCTCCGGAGCCTTCAACATGTCATTGATGAAGACCAACATCTCGCCAAGGCCATCCCCACACCCCCACTTCTTGCCTTCAAACAACCGCACAACCTCAAACAGACCATTGTCCGCAGCAAACTACCCAGCCTTCAGGAGAACAGTGACCATGACACCACACAACCCTGCCACAGCAACCTCTGCAAGACGTGCCGGATCATCGACAGAGATGCCATCATCTCACGTGAGAACACCATCCACCAGGTACACGGTACATACTCTTGCAACTCGGCCAACGTTGTCTACCTGATACGCTGCAAGAAAGGATGTCCCGAGGCATGGTACATTGGGGAAACTATGCAGACGCTGCGACAACGGATGAATGAACACCGCTCGACAATCACCAGGCAAGACTGTTCTCTTCCTGTTGGGGAGCACTTCAGCGGTCACGGGCATTCGGCCCCTGATATTCGGGTAAGCGTTCTCCAAGGCGGCCTTCGCGACACACTAAGGCGCAGAGTCGCTGAGCAGAAACTGATAGCCAAGTTCCGCACACACGAGGACGGCCTCAACCGGGATATTGGGTTCATGGCACACTATTTGTAACCCCCACAGAGTTTCACTGGCTGTCTTGTCTGGAGACAATACACATCTTTTTAGCCTGTCTTGATGCTCTCTCCACTCACATTGTTTTGTTTCTTAAAGACTTGATTAGTTGTAAGTATTCGCATTCCAACCATTATTCATGTAAATTGAGTTTGTGTCTTTATAAGCTCTGTTTGTGAACAGAATTCCCACTCACCTGAAGAAGGGGCTTGCAGCTCCGAAAGCTTGTGTGGCTTTTGTTACCAAATAAACCTGTTGGACTTTAACCTGGCGTTGTTAAACTTCTTACTGTGTTTACCCCAGTCCAACGCCGGCATCTCCATATCATGACTTATTAACCCGACAATGTTGGCGGACACACTGCGTCTGTATGCAGGAATCATTCTTGGGGACCAAGGCATAGGCACATCCCCATCCCTGTCCCGTAAAACAAAGCGGATAGCTTGCAGTATCTGAACAAGCTTTTCCTCCCACCTGTTGGAACCCCCTGCACAGAGGATCTGTGGGGTTGACAAGTCCCACACATCTCCCCTGTATAGCTCTTTTATATTTGCCAATTTGTCCCTTGCAGGGTGTATCTGATGTATCTACAGTATATAAGTCATGAGAGGTCCACCCAGGGGTGGCTACAAGTAGGGCTTCTATCGATTGTGCTAATGGGTAACATACATTTACATGGGAATCGAACTGTATGTGAGCTTTGTAAAACATGTTATCCTCCAATCCAGTTAAATTTACAGTCGCGACAACGCAAAGTAGTACAGTTACATACGCGATTACTTATTCGCAACGATCGAATATCAAACCTAACACTATAATTCATATAATCTTTACAAGTTATATTATCTATCAACCCGCACGCGCCAGTTGTTCTTGCTTGCAGTCTTTGCCTGTGTTGAGGAAAGAATTTTCGTTAGTTCATCAATCTAGTTACTGAGTTGTCCCCTTGTATATTTTTAGCTGTGTCCAATGCTTCCAGACCCCTGTCCCTCTTATGTCTATACAGGCACAGGTGTCTCCACTAATTATACCTTCATGGCCAATTCCATTTTGGTGCAAACCCTGGTTTGTCAGGTAATGTTTTTACTAGGACGCGACTTCCCGCTGTTGGGATGTCAGGGAGCATTTCAAGCTCTCTGCGTCTTTTAGTTCCTGATTGTCCTTTACCAATTTGCGCATCCCTTTTATTTGGGTGCTTAGTTCCAGAACATATCTCGTGATTTTATCTTTTAGTGGACCTACATTGGTCCCACCTGTTATGATGCTTTTGGGTAATTGCATCGCCCGTCCTGTCATTAGCTCATAAGGAGTTAATCCGGTTGTCCGGTTTGTGGTAGCCCTTAATCTCATTAGTATAGTGGGCAATACCTCTGTCCACATTTTCCCCGATGTTTGTATGGCTTTAGCGAATGCATTTTTTAGTGTTCTATTCATGCGTCCCACCATTCCAGAACTCTGGGTAAGAAATCATAGAAACCCTACAGTACAGAAAGAGGCCATTCGGCCCATCGAGTCTGCACCGACCACAATCCCACCCAGGCCCTACCCCCATATCCTACCCGCTAATCCCTCTAATCTACGCATCCCAGGACACTAAGGGGCAATTTTAGCATGGCCAATCAACCTAACCCGCACATCTTTGGACTGTGGGAGGAAACCGGAGCACCTGGAGGAAACCCACACAGACACGGGGAGAATGTGCAAACTCCACACAGACAGTGACCCAAGCCGGGAATCGAACCCAGGTCCCTGGAGCTGTGAAGCAGCAGTGCTAACCACTGTGCTACTGTGCCGCCCAAGGAATGTGAAATTTTTGTGCCACCCAAGGGATGTGAAATTTTTGTTTTATCCCCATTAATTGGCATACTGTTTTTACCACCTTTCCGGTGAAGTGCGTCCCTTGGTCCGAATCAATTTGTAGGGGTACACCCCATCTAGTGATTACCTCTTCTGCCAATATCCTAGCCACCGTGGTAGCAGTACAATTTGTAGTAGGGAACGCTTCTACCCACCTGGTGAACTGGTCTATAATAACCAGACAAGTTTTTTGCCATGGGATTGTGGTAGTGGTCCTGTGAAATCTATTTGCAGATGTTCCCAGGGTCCCTTTGGTCTTGGCTGGTGTCCCATTTTAATTTTTATGGGTCTACCAGGGTTGTGTTGCACGCACGTTACGCATCGGTGACAGTGTCGGGCTATATCTCTTCCCATTCCTTTCCTATACTAGTTATCATGGCCTCTCTACCCACATGTGAGAGTCCATGGTGTAGTTCCAATAGGGTGTTTTGTATGCGCTCTGGTGCTATTACCTTATCTTCCCATCTCCAAATGTTATCAGTCCCTTTGATTGCTCCCTCTGCTTTCCATTTCTCCTTTTCCTCCCTTGGGGTATCCTCATGCAAGTCCCGAATATCTATTTAGTCTCCTGTCTGTTCTGTTGCTGCTATTGGCAGCTCGCCAATTGTCTCCTGTTCTAAGGCTAACTGTGCTGCCCTGTCTGCGGCTTGGTTCCCTTTGAAATTTAACCAGTCCGCGTTATCTCTTCCTGGTTCTTTCTGGTGCGCTTTAATTTTGATTACTGCGGTTTCTCGCTAGCTCTCAATAATGCCTCAATTCTTTGCTGGTGCTTAATAGGGGTCCCTCCTGTGGTTATGGACCCTCTTCTTCCCCATGCTGACATGTAGTCATGTATGACTCCGAATGCATAGCGACTGTCTATATAGATGTTTACCGTTTTACCTTCAGATAACTCTAGTGCCTGTGTGAGTGCCACTAGTTCTGCCACTTGCGCGGATAGACTTCCGTCAATCCTTCCTGACCTTACTGTCTCTAATTTGTCATTCACTACTGCCCACCCTGTTCGGGGTGATCCTTCCACATATTTGCGTGACCCATCCACAAAAAGGGTCTCCTCAGCTGTTATTAAGGGTATATCCTTTATCCTACCCTCTTCTTCGTCCCTATCTATATCCTCACAATTGTGTGGCTCTCCTTCGTCTAAAATCCCTTCTGCTGGGTTATCCCGTATCCCTTCTTATTATCACGGACTTGCTTGGAGGTAGGAGAACAGCTTTCCACTTAGCCCTTCTCATGTTTGAGACTGACCTTAATTTTCCCGTGTTCAACATTTCCACCAAGGTATGTTTGGTGTGAAGGATTATGTTCCCTGCCATGATTACTGGCTCGCTAACCTTTACAGCCCAGGCGGCGCAATCCAAGGCGGCTATGCATCTTGGCAGTCCGGTGACTACTGGCCCTTCTGCTGTGGAATAATATCCTAATGGGTCTCTTTCTGTCGCCATGGTCTTGTGTTACCACGGCGGAATAGAACCCTCCCTCATTACTACAATGGCTATGGAAGTCCTTATTAGAATCGGGTAATCCTAGTCCAGGGGCTGATATCAGTTCTGTTTTTAGTTTAGTGTAAGCCTCTTCCTGCTCGGGTCCCCATTCTACGGGATCTAAAGCTGGTTTTTCCCCTTTGACTAGTCTTTGTATGGGTTCTGCTAATTTTGCAAACCCTGGGATGAAACTCCGGCTATAGTTGAATAGTCCGAGCACCTTTCTGACCCCTCTTACGGTGACTGGTCACGGCATTTGTTGTATTGCCACCTTTCGGTCCGTTGGCATTTCTTTAAGTCCTTGGGATATAAGGTGTCCTAGGTATAGGACCTGTGTTTTCCCGATTTGTGCCTTTTTGGGGCTCACCTTTAACCCTGTGGCTTTTAATTCATTCAGTACTAAATATAAGGCTTCTTGATGTCCTGACTTGGACTCTGAAGCTATCAGGATATCGTCTACATATTGTAGGACCGTACTACCCTCTGGCAGTTCTACCCTGTTCAGGATGTCACTCATTACTCGATGGAATATAGCGGGGCTGTTGTGGAATCCCTGTGGTAAACGAGTCCAAGTGGACTGCTTGTCTCCCACTGTAAAGGCGAATTTGTCTTGGGATTCAGGATCCAATGGTAAGGACCAGAATCCGTTGGCTATGTCCAATACTGTGAATATTTTATGCTCCTGTGACAGTCCATTCAGGATTGTCGAAGGGCTTGCTACGATGGGGTGCAATTTGGACGTGACTTTATTGAGTCCAGTGTAATCTATCGTGAGCCTATAGCTTCCGTCAGGCTTGCTCACTGGCCAGGTTGGGGAGTTAGTGGTGCTTGTGGTTTCTCTCAGAATCCCCCTTTCCACTAACCCTTTAACTATCTTCACGACAGCTTTCTCTGCCTCTGATTTTGTTGGGTATTGTCGGTGTGGCTTTTGCTCCGGTCCCGGTACCTTAATTGGGTCCGTTTTAGTCAAATCGGTATCTAACTTCGTTTTAGCCCATACTCCGGGGACGGAGGCACAGATGGCTCCGAACGCTCCTGTTTCTAATTCCTAATTTCTGGTGATGACTGTGGCCACCCTAATAGTTTTGAGGTGACTTGTAAGTTTCCCTATTCTCGTTTTCCGACCATCCTGTCTTGGCCAGATTAATTCTCCCTTTCCACAATCTATCAAAATCTCATATTCTTTCATCAGATCATTTCCCATTATTGTACCCTCGTTATTTTTGCGCACACAAAACCTCATTGGTACATACAGAATATTTATCTCTACTAACGTGGTCTCGCTCAGGTAGGCGGGTGTTTTGATCCCTCCTATCCCGGTCAGGTAAATCATTTTATTTGTAGTGGGTAAGGGAAGGTTGGTGACAGATATGGATGCTCCTGTGTCCACTAGCATCTCACATTGTCTGCCCCCCACTAGTGCTGACACGTAAATCCTTCCCTCCTTCTTACCCTTGTGAATAGGGGCTGCAGACCATCAATCTCACTGACCCCGGAGGTCCTGTGGTTCCTCCGGTTCTGCTGTGGTCATGGATCGGGTCGGGGGTTTCCCATGCTTATTCCAACACACTGCTTCTGTGTGTCCATATTTATTACAGTGGCTGCAATGTTCCCAAATCTGTTCCCTTTCTGTGGAGTCCCGCAATCCCTCGCAAAGTGTCCTTGCCGGCCACAATTGTGGCAAGTCAGTTTAGACTTTGTTCCATTCCCATTACTGTAGACTGCTACTCTTTCTAGCCTTGTTCTTGCCTGGGATTTCTCTTCTCCCAGTACTCTACTAGCTCACTCTACCAATTCATCGTAATCTTGGGACATAATCACTCCCATTTTTAGGATGACCTGGTGAGCGCTGGAGAGTCCATCCTTAAAAGCCTGGATGAATGCTCGATCCCCTCGACCTGGGTTCCCTTGTCCTGAGCACTCTTGATATACCTGGAACAACCGTTCCCCGTATTCAGAAGCTCCTTCCCCTTTTAACTGTTTTGTTGTGGTAATTCTGCTCCAGTTAGTGGGAGCATTCCCTAATACCCTCTGAATCTCTGCTTTAAACTGGGTGAAGGGTGCCTGTTGGGCACTTATCCGCTGGACAGGCTGCCCTGACCAGCTGGTGTACGTCTCTCGGGTGTAATTGGTGCCCTACCCAGATGTGTCTAATTCTTCCCAGAATTTAGTGTTTGCGCTTCTAGGTTGTAATTTACCCAGGGAAGCCATTATCTGTTGTCTCTCTCCTGGGGTGAAGGGTTGATAAGTTGCCTTTGGTCGCGCATTTGTTCCCCCTCGGGTTACTGGCGCTGAGTTGTGCTCTAGTGCTTCCCACTCCTCTGAAGGAGCGGTTGGTTCCTGCTGTGTGGACTCATAAGGAGGTAGAGGAACAGTTTCCCCTCTCCATTGCTTTTCTTCTAAAACCTGGTTTTGCTTTTCCAGTTCCCTCACTCGGGATTCTAATTCTCTAATCCTTTCTTTATCTTCTCTCCACTTCTTAGTAGAGGCGACTACTTGCTCAATTAGACCATCTAACTGATGTGTTAACATTACTCCTATCTTCTTTGTCTTGTTTCTCTTTTCTTTATCCACTCTGCTGCTCTAAGGTGTGAGAAGTATCCCAGCCATCTTTTTGCATTCTCTTTATTAACTCTTTCCTGTCCGTCATGTAAATTTCAATGAGGGATCCTGCAGGTCCCCTTTTAACTTCATTATCTGCCATTTCGCAGACTTCACTAACTCCGGCCACGATTACTCCCTGGTAAAGTGTGCTGTCTACCGTAGGGACTTCACTACCCCCGGCCACTATTACTACTCTAGCACCGTGTTTCACTACCGTTACAGGGTTTCAAGTTATACTCATGGCTTCCACTATTACCACCTCGGCAATGTGCTTCTCCACCGGAGTCCGGTTTAGGTCCGAGTTGATCAAGCTCCTTTTCCGCCCCGCTTTTCACAACATTGACAGTACAGTTCCCAACTTTTCAAACTTTCATGCAATCAGATAGCAACTCTGCGTTTGTTCGCCACTGCAGAATTTAATGTTAACCGACCTCTGCCACTTGTGCTTCACAATCCTAAGTGTCCTTGGTGTCTCTTTACCCACTTCAATTTCCTGACCTTCGCGTGGGAGGTTCCTCCTCTTAACAGCCGGTCTAAGGCAGGGTTTTGAGACGGGCACTACCTTGTCCTCTTGTCGGTCAGCACAAGCAACAGTTACTTATCACTATCAGCAGTTAGTGCTTATCACTATATCATATACAACAATACTTATTACTACAAATACCCCTTAAGTTTAACCCCTTGCAAACTGTATTCTTGACCTTGTCTGACTCTCTCAGATTCAGTGATCTCTACCCCAGCTCCGATCGTGGCCAATTGATCTCGCCAGTAATAGGATCCGTGCCGACTACGCCAATTGTTGTGGGAAAAGTACCACTGGGTCAGGCTTGAATGTTTCATGAATACAGTTTTATTTTAATGAATCTTCGTGGAGAAAAGGCACTAACCAGCAGCAAACCTTCTCTCAATGAGACAATAGGAGCGGTCCATCTTTATACCCCTTACATAATAGGTGGACCGGACATCTAGCCATTATCGCATTGTTGTAATCAAGTAGGTGATCGATCGTTAACACATCGTTATAGACAAGTACAGACATGAACATGTTAACATCGCATTGTCTTATGAATGGATACATTTCCTACGTCAGTGGCTATCGATGGTTTTAGTTTCGGCCTATTCATAGTAGTTTACAGTAATTGGTTTTCCTGCAATTATGTATTCCCAATCCCACCTGTAGCTAATCTCATTATCTACCCCTATTGTCCTTATCCTTGAGCCCTGGCTGGCTTCCTGTAGGATTTGATTCCTGCATGTTTAACTTTGAATAGCTGTCTGTCCTTTATGTTTTAATCTCGGGTATTTGTAGTAATAAGTATTGTTGTATATGATATAGTGATAAGTACTAACTGCTGATAGTGATAAGTAACTGTTGCTTGTGTTGACTGACGAGGACAAGGTAGTGCCTGTCTCAAAACCCTGCCTTAGACCAGTTGTTAAGAGGAGGAACCTCCCACACGGAGGTCAGGAAATTGAAGTGGGTAAAGAGACACCAAGGGCACTTAGGATTGTGAAGCACCTTGCCGAGGTCTGTACTGAAAGTCAGTGCTCGTTTAATGTCTCTTTCCCAGGTGACTGTTTGTGTACCCATCTGTATATTTTTCCCACTTCACCTCCCAACAGCCCACGGGAAGTTGAAGAACGGATATGTAAGGCGATTCTGGACAGGTGTAGAAAAAATAGGGTTGTTGTAGTGGGAGACTTTAGTTTGCCTCATATAGACTGGAAATCGCTGAGGGCTGGGGGCCTGGACGGGGAGGAATTTATAAAATGCGGACAGGAAGGTTCTTTGGAACAATATGTTGACAGTCCAACTAGAGAGGGGGCTATACTGGACCTAGTACTGGGGAATGGGTCAGGTCATCAAAGTTTCGGTGGGGGAACATGTGGCGAACAGTGACCACAATTCTGTAAACTTTTGGATAGTCATGGAAAAAGATGTGTTGTCCTATGGGTAAGGTGCTGAATTGGGGGAAGGCTAACTACAGCCGGATTAGGCAGGATTTGGTGGCTGATGATTGGGAGAGGCTGTTCAAGAGTAAATCCACATGTGGGAGTCTTTTAAGGAGCAGTTGTTAGGAGTGCAGGACAGGCATGTGCCTGTAAAAAGGAAGGACAGGAAAGGTAGGATTCGGGAGCCGTGGATAACCAGGGAAATTGTGGGTCTAATCCAAAAAAGGAAAAAGAGGCATACACAAGGTCCAGGCAGCTAAAAGCAGATGAAACACTGGAGGAATACAGAGAAAGTAGAAAAGAACTCAAACAGGGAGTTAGAAGGGCAAAAAGGATCACAAAATGTCCTTGGCAGACAGGATTAAGGAGAATCCCAAGGCATTTTATACATGCATTAGGAACAAGAAACGTTACGTCAGAGAAAGAGTCGGACCTCTCGAGAACAAAGGAGGGGAATTATGCTTGGAACCTGAGGAAGTAGGTGAGATCCTAAATGAATACTTTGTATCAGTATTCACAAAGGAGAGGGACACGTTGATTGGTAGTGTCTCAGAGGGATGTGTAGACGCGTTAGAACAAATTGCAATTACAAGGGAGGAAGTGTTGGGTGTTTTAGGAAGCATTAAGGCAGACAAATCCCCAGGGCCAGATGGCATCTGTCCTAGATTACTGAGAGAGACAAGAGATGAAATTGCTGGGCCTCGAACAGAAATCCTTGTTTGTTCATTGGACACAGGTGAGGTCCCAGAGGATTGGAGGATAGCAAATGTGGTCCCGTTATTTAAGAAGGGTAGCAAGGATAACCCGGATAATTATAGGCCAGTGAGCTTGACGTCCGTGGTAGGGAAATTTTTGGAGAAGATTCTTGGAGATGGGATCTATACACATTTAGAACTGAATAATCTCATTAGCGACAGACAACATGGTTTTGTACGAGGGAGGTCATTCCTAACAAATTTGTTTGAGTTTTATGAGGTGTCAAAAATGATTGATGAGGGAAGGGCCATGGATGTTGTCTACGTGGATTTTAGTAAAGCATTTGACAAGGTCCCTCATGGCAGGCTGGTGCAAAAGGTTAAATCTCACGGGATCAAAGGTGAACTAGCTAGATGGATACAGAACTGGCTTGGCCATAGAAGACAGAGGGTAGCAGTGGAGGGGTCATTTTTTGTTTGGAGGTCTGTGACTAGTGGTGTTCACACAGTAAGAAGTTTAACAACACCAGGTTAAAGTCCAACCGGTTTATTTGGTAGCAAAAGCCACAAGCTAGTGGTATTCTGCAGGGCTCTGTACTGGGACCTCTGCTGTTTGTGATATATATAAATGATTTGGAAGAAGATGTAGCTGGTCTGATTAGTAAGTTTGCGGACGACACAAAGATTGCTGGAGTTGCGGATAGTGATGAACATTGTCAGAGAATACAGCAGGATGTAGGCTGGAAAATTGGGCGGGGAAATGGCAGATGGAATTTAATCCAGATTAATGCGAAGTGATGCATTTTGGTAGATCTAATGCAGGGGGGAGCTGTACAATAAATGGCAGCACCATCAGGAGTATAGACACAGAGGGATCTGGGTGTGCAAATCCACAGATCCTTAAAGGTGGCAGCACAGTTGGAAAAGGTGGTGAAGAAGGCATATGGCATGCTTGCCTTTATTGGACAGGGCATAGAGTATAAAAGTTGGCATATGATGTTGCAGTTATATAGAACGTTGGTTAGGCCACATTTGGAATACTGCATCTAGTTCTGGTCGCCACACTACCAGAAGGGCGTTGAGGCTTTGGAGAGAGTGCAGAAAGGGTTTACCAGGATGTTGCCTGGTATGGAGGGTATTAGCTATGAGGTGAGATTGAGTAAACTAGGGTTGTTCTCCCTGGAAAGACAGAGGTGGAGGGGAGACCTAATAGAAGTTTATAAAATTATGAAGGGCATAGATAGGGTGAACAGTTGGAAGCTTTTTCCCAGGTCAGAAATGACGAACACAAGGGGTCACAAGTTCAAGGTAAGGGGAGCAACGTTCAATACGGATATGCGGGGGACGTATTTTACACAGAGGGTGGTGGGGGCCTGGAATGCACTACCAAGGAGGGTGGTTGAGGCAGACACGCTAGGATCATTTAAGACTTATCTAGATAGCCACATGAACAGACTGGGAATAGAGGGATACAAATGGATGGTCTAGTTAGGAACGCACGGTCGGTGCTGGCTCGGAGGGCCTTGAACTTGTGACCCCTTGTGTTTGTCATTTCTGTGACACAAATAAACTTTAAACATTTCTGACCTGGGAAAAAGCTTCCAACTGTTCACCCTATCTATGCCCTTCATAATTTTATAAACTTCTATAAGGTCGCCCCTCAACCTCTGTCTTTCCAGGGAGAACAACCCTAGTTTATTCCATCTCACCTCGTAGCTAATACCCTCTATACCAGGCAACATCCTGGTAAACCTTTTCTGCACTCTCTCCAAAGCCTCAACGTCCTTCCGGTAGTGTGGCGACCAGAACTGTGCTGTATTGTTCTTTGTTCTTCTTTGTCTGCGTGGGTTTCCTCTGGATGCTCCCGTTTCCTCCCACAGTCCGAAAAACATGCTGGTTAGGTGCATTGGCCATGCTAATTTTTTTCTGTGTATCCGAACCGGTGCTAGAATGTGGCGACTAGGGAATTTTCAGAGTGGCTTCATTGTAGTGTTAATGCAAGCCTACTTGTGACACTAATAAATAAACTTCTAAACATGTGGATTCTTTTGTCAGCCATGTTAGGTGTGCCAGACTGATGTGTTTCAGTTTTATCAACATCCTGGGGATTACCACTGACCCAAAACTCAACTGGTCTAGCCATATAAATACTGTGGCTACAAGGGCCGGTCAAAGGTCAACAATCCTGCAGTAAGTAACTTATCTCCTGACTCCCCAGAGCTTGTCCACCATCTATAAGGCACAAGCCAGGAGTGTAATGGAATATTCTCCACTTGCCTTGATGAGTGCAGTTCCAAAAACTCTCAAGAAGCTTGAACAAGCTTCTCACTAAAAATTGTGGAAACAGTAATACCAGAATAAATTCACTATTTAACTTTACTGAGGGAAGAATCACGTGGATGTGCACACGTTAGAAAGTTTGTTTCCATCCAGGACAAAGAAGCCTACTTGATTGGCACACCATCCACAAACATCCACTTCCTCCATCACTGACTCACAGTGGCAGCAATATGTACTATCTACAAGATGCACTGTGGGATTTCATCAAGGCTCCTTAGATAGCACCTTTTGAAAGCCACGATCACTGCCACACATGTGAGCACCACCATCAGCAAATTCCCCTCTGAACCACATAACATCTGGCTTGAAAGTATATTGCTATTCCTTCACTGTCGCTGGGTAAAAAATCTTGTGACTCCGTCCCAAACAGCATTGTGGATGTACCTACACCACATGGACTGCAGTGGTTCAAGAAGGCTGCTCATGACAGATGCTGCCTTCAATGACGCCCATGCGCGTCGGCAACACGGAAGTTCCGGCGCATGTGCGGTGCAGATTGTTGGTGAACTGGACACCCAAAAACTTGAAGCTCTCGACCTTTTCTACTTCATCCCCGTTGATGTAGACAGGGGCATGTTTTCCTTTACATTTCCTGAAGTCAACGACAATCTTCTTTGTTTTGTTGACATTGAGGGATTATTGTTGCCACACCAGATTCTCTATCTCATTCCTGTACTCTGTCTTGTCATTGTTTGAGATCCGACCCGCTACGGTGGTGTCATCAGCAAACTTGAAAATTGAATTGGAGGGGAATTTGGCCGCACAGAGCACAGAGTGAAAGATTTAAGAAAGATTACAACTTTGTCATGACAACTAATTAGAGTTTTAAAAAAGTATGTTCATAGATAACAAGGTGGATATTAATGTCTTGAATAAGTTTTAGCATTTGGATTTTGCAATTTTAAGCAGTGTTCCACTCTGATAACTTGGCTAGTTGAAGTGTATCCCTTAAATGATGGAAGCTGATGAGAACTATCTCTCTGATGGGTATTGCAGAATCCAGTGTAGGTTGAATATCTGGAATCAAGTTCCACCACTGCTGGAACATTGTGTGCTTTTAGTTTGATTCTTAATTGAAGTTCATTTTGAGGCTTTGATGTAGGCATGAAAGAGTCAGGCTACATGTAAAATCCAAACCGTACCCCCTTTCGCCCCACCCCTCCACGCTCTATTGAAGCATACAGAACAGTTAAATATGTTAACTATTAAATTTTCAGTTTCCATAGTTTAAATTAAAACATGAACATTTATAAGCATGCCACGTAAAGATAAATAATACTGTAATGCAGATTTCAGTGATTGGTTTCACAAATTTAGAACAAATGACGAAACATATTTGGGTTTCCCGGCGGCACAGTGGTTAGCACTGCTGTCTCTCAGTGCCAGGGTTCGATTCTAGCCTTGGGTGACTGTCTATGTTGAGTTTGCACATTCTCCCTGTGTCTGCGTGGGTTTCTTCCCACAGTCCAAAGATGTATGGGTTAAGTTGATTGGCCATGCTAAATTGCCCTTTAGTGTCATGGGGACTAACAGGGTAAATATGTGGGGGTTACGGGGATAGGGTCTGGGTGGGATTGTGGTTGGTGCAGGCTCAATGGGCTGAATGGCCTCCTGCACTGCAGGGGTTCAATGATTCTATTTATACATTTACATAATAATGTGAAAATAAAGAATACTGTTTAAATGAGCCAGTAACAATAGCATTAACACACAGAATACAATGCAGAAGGAGGCCATTCGGCCCATCAAGCCTGCACAGACAGCGATCCCACCCAGACCCTATCCCTGTAACTACTTAAATAAATAATTAAAAAGCATCAACATACCATTTTATAACAGCAGGGAAATCCTTCTCTGTTTTCAATATGCTGCTTCCAAAAGTGCCAGTTCCAAACTGGACCTCAATGGGCGTTCCCAGTCTGGACACGTTATAAGGGGGCGTGGTTAGTGTTCTGTGTTGCGATGGGTCGTGGAGATGGTTTCACTGAAGACCGAAGGCTGCTGCTCCCATTGGGAGTTCAGGGCAGGTATGCACCCAAACATTTCTTGTATTTCTGGCACACCAAAGCTGTCCACTGGCAATCTGATGTTATAGGCCAATGTGTTTGTTGCCCATCCTAATATCCTTTGACCTGGGTGATTTGGGCCATTTCGAAGAGTTATTTGGAGTCCACCACATTACTGTGCATCTGGAGTCGCATGTAAGCCCAGGCCAGATAAAGATGGCAGATCTCCTTTCCTAATGTACATTAGTGAACCCAGGTTTTTTTCACAAAAATGGATGATAGTTTCATGAGGGTCACCATTACTGGGACTAGATTTAACATCCAGTTTATTGTTGTGGTAGGATTTGACCCATGTTCCCTGAGCAATAACCCATGTTTCTGGATTATTAGCCCAATTACATTGCCACAATGCTCCTCTCTTCTAAAATTATGTAAATCTTCAGGAAGTAAATGAGGACTCCTCTTTAAAAATTTGGCCTTAATTTTTCCAACGTCTGAGAAGATTGCTGGCTTATCCAAAATGGGGAGATTCTGCCCCAAAACCAGCACCCACTATTTTTACTATGGAGGAATGGGAACTTTGCTCATCCATGGTTAAGAAACTTGTTTCGGGCACCATGAGATAGGCTTCCATTCTGGAGTATGTTAATAGCAAGTCTTTAACAACACATCCATGTACATATTTACAGTAGAGGCGAGGAGCCAACCCCATTAACCCAACTGTATCCAGCTCCAGACTGGTTCTTGGTCAGGAGTCATCTTATATCACAGTGTGCACAGTATGTTATTCAGTCCTACATTCATTGTCCATCATTACATTCCTGGCTTGGGTCACTGTCTGTGTGGAGTTTGCACATTCTCCTCGTGTCTGCGTGGGTTTCCTCCGGGTGCTCCGGTTTCCTCCCACAGTCCAAAGATGTGCAGGTTAGGTTGATTGGCCATGCTAAAATTGCCCCTTCGTGTACTGAGATGTGTAGGTTCGAGGGATTAGCAGGTAAATATGTAGGGGTATGGGGGTAGGGCCTGGGTGGGATTGTGGTCGGTGCAGACTCGATGGGCCAAATGGCCTCTTTCTGCACTGTAGGGTTTCTATGATTTCTATGATTCATCCTTTTGTGTACCAGATCCTTCTATTACATGTGGTTCATGGAGGCAGTTGCACATGTTAAAGTACAGCAACCCTCAGTCAAACCAAATGTTCACTGGTGGGATGGCCATCAAGAGAATATCTAAGGTTAGTGGAATTCTTTGACAAGGTAGAGTATCTTTTTGTACAAGTCCCCAGTACTTTGGGAGTGTTCAAGTGCCCTTTGGGATTTTTTAAATGAGACATGAATGTGCATAAAAGTGGATAAATGTAAGCTAATTGGAACTAAAACTGCTCAGAGATTTTAAATCTCCTGATCTTTAAAGGCAGTCTGCAAATTTAAAGAGCAGTGCTTACTATTTCACTCTGACATAGGCCAGGGGGCTATAAATATAGGATTTATGCTGCATAGTTGATTTCACATTCTGTCATTGTCACAGTCAGGTGCTTGTCAGTTCAGGGTCTGAATGACCGCTCCAAGTACTTATGAAGTCTGTGATGTGGGGCTGGGAATACAAATACTTGTTTTAAAGGATTAAGTGGTTGATGTAATTTAACTGTAGTGAATTATATTTATCAATGAGAGTCTTCTCTAAAATAATGAATTCATCAGTAGGCATTTAGGACCTATGCCGAGAGGAAATAAAATAAAATTCTGGCCATGGTGTAAATTGGATGAACTATATGGAGGGCATATGAAAAAAGGGAATGAATAGGTTGGTATGGATTAGCATAAATTGACATTGTCGGCCTACATGCATGCAAAAGTTCTTATCCAACCCAAAACCAACTGTACAATCCAACAAGGCACTGTCAAAATTTAGATTCATTCAAAATCCAGCTAGGTATTTTGATGGGGAACTAAATTATTTTTAAAGGGCGGCAGAGTGGTTAGCACTACTGCTTCACAGCAACAAGGATCTGGGTTCGATTCCAGTCTTGGGTGGCTGTGCAGAATTTGCACATTCACCCAGTGTCTGAGTTTCCTCTCACAGACCAAACATTGGAAGTTAGGTGGATTGGCCATGCTAAATTGCCCGTTAGTGTCCCAGGATGTGTTGGTTAGGCTGATTAGTGGGTTATGGAATAAGGTAGGAGGTAGCGGGTAAGATACTCTGTCGAGAGTTTGTGCAGGCTCAATGGACTGAATGGCTGCCTTCTGCACTGTAGGGATTCCATGATTTTCCAGAAATGTTGACCTGAGAGCCTGGATGACTTCCCTCAATTTATAATCTTCGGAACCAAACTTGGGTAGGAAGTGCAGAACTTCTCCAAATTATTTGTCTTGATTACTCGCCACACTTTGTTCTTCATTACCTTCTGAAGATGCTGATTTGAGTACTGTCTTTCATCTTGTACCTTGTCAAACTGGAATGCTGACTGTGGTCATTGGCAGATTATTTGTCATTCCCACATCTGTCAGTCTGGCCCAATCTGCCAGTCACTTGTCCATAAAAGCAATAGATGCTGATCGGCAGTAACAGTACTAGCCAATTCTTTGAGGCACTGAGGTTGATGTAATTTAAATGTAGTGTCCCTACCACTCGCCCCCAGCTGTGATCCGTTCATTCAGCACAGACTGGGTGCCGAACTGAAAATCCTAGTATATCATTGCTGAAAGATTATTTCATTCCAAATACCTACTGTTCATTGATTTGTAAATACAGCATATTTGAATTTTGTGCAATAGTTGTGAACAACTGTAAACATAGCCAAGTGAGGTGAAAAATGGTGTGAATCTAATGAGATATTGTAAAAATATAACTATACAATGATGAGTTGCTTTACTCTTTGACCTATGTTGAGCATTGGAACCTGAATTCCATTATATTATACAATCTGGTTAATCATGTGTGACTAAAATAATCAACGTTCCTGTGTACAGGGTAATTTAATCACCCAGATGCAGTGAATATGAAAGAGGTGGACAGGTTTGTCCATCCTTAATGGAATTAGCCTAAGAATGTGAAAGCATTCGAGAGGATGGAGAAAAGATTCACGAGAATAGGAACATAAGAATTAGGCGCAGAAGGCGGCAAATTCTACCCTTTGAGCCTGCTCCGCCATTCAATCAGATCATGGCTGATCTCTCTGTGGTCTTAAATCTCCCTCCCTACCTACTCCCTGTATCCCCCTTATCCTTTTTTAAAAATTAGAAATATATCTATTTCCTTCTTGAAACCATTGAACGATTCAGACTTCACTGCGTTATGGGGCAGCGAGTTCCACAAATTCATTACCCTCTGCGAGAAGTAGTTCCTCCTCGTCTCAGTTTTAAATCTACTGCCTCTCAACCTATATCTGTGACCTCTTGTTCTAGATTGCCTCATTAGAGGAAACATTTGGTCTACATTTACTTTATCAATACCTTTTGAAATTTTTATATACTCTGATCAGATTTCCCCATCCTTCTAAACTCCGAGTATAAACCCAAACTGTTTAATCTCTCCTCATACGTCAATCCTTTCATCCCTGGAATCAATTTGGTGAATCTCCTCTGAACTGCATCCAATGCCATCACATCCTTCCTCAAATAAGGAGACCAAAACTGGATACACTACTACAGATGTGGTCTCACCAACACCTTCTACAATTGCAACAACGCTTCTCTACTTTTATACTCCAGTCCCTTTGCAGTAAATGCCAACATTCCATTTGCCTTTATTACCTGCTGCACCTACATACCGACTTTTTGCCATTCATGAACATAGACACCCAGATCTCTCTGCCCGGACGTGTTTTGAATCTGCTTTCCATTTAGATAATTTGCTTTTCAATTTTTTTCTGCCAAAATGGATAACCTCTCACTTATCCACATTCAGCTCCATCTGCCAAATTTTGGCCCATTCTCCCAGCCTTGTTTCTCATTTCTGGAATTTCTGGAATGGTTCCAGAAATGAGGAACTTTAGTAACGTAGAGGTGTTGGAGAAACTGAGTGGCAGCGAGTGGTTAGGATCTGGAATGTACTACCTCAATGTGCGGTAGCGGCAGATTCAATAAAGATCTTTAAAAATGAACTGCATAATTATCTGAAAATAGGTGCAGGGTTACTGAGGAAAAGGAAAGAAAGTAGGTGTAGGTGAATTGTTCTTGTAGGGAGCCGACACGAAAATGTACTGTAACCATTTTCCGATTCTATGAAATATCCATCTAATTAAGTTAAGCAGAGAATTGGTTGAACCCTGTTAAATTCTCTTAAATTTCTTGTGCTCAGATAATCCAGTGGCCCAGACGGAGAAACAGAAAAACCCGCTCCATTATTTTACATGTAACGTGTCTCAATTGAAATGACAGTTGACTGTGCTAAATGCACTATGGCTTTGCCAGTCATTTATACTGGTCTCTTGCTATAAGCCAAACTCTTATTTTCGTAAGAGTGAGGATTAGCATAATAAAGAGAGGTATAAGCATATAATTCTATTATATGCTACTCTTGGCTCCAATAAACTCTCCATTGAGAAAACAGCCCTACTGCATTGTCTGTAGTTTTAGTGACATATAATTAAGCTTTTGCTGCCAATGATCATTTTTTAACCAGTGTTTGTATTAAGGGCCTTTCACATGGATATAATTACATTTTTGATAAGTAGCCTCAAGTGCCTTAACAGTACACTGAGTCACTAATCATTTAGACAGTCGGTTCTGTGTTAGTTCTATTAAAAATACATTCTCTCTGGAGTAATCTGGTGCCACAATGTTGAAGAGAAAAAAAAACACATTTTCGGTGTAATTTGCATGTTAAAAAAGCTTTATTTTCCTTGACCATTTTTTGCGTTCATCAAATTAATGGGTGTCAGTGCTGAGGAATGGGTGGCTGACTACTTTGCCTTAAGAGTGTGCAGAGACAAATTACCATAGAGTAGCATATAATGATTACAGAAGGGAGCCATTCAGCCCATTTTGCCTGTGCCACCTCTTTGCAAGAGCAATCCCTCCCCCATCGTTTTCCAATACCTCTGTATTTTCTTCCCCTTTTAAGTGCTTATCCAATTCCCCCTTGCCAAAAGCAACCCTGCCTTCACCATACTCTTGCGCAGTACATTCTAACCACTCGCTCTGTAAGAAAAATGTTCCTCACGTCTATTGTATTATAGGTTTTGTTTTTAGATGTCTTAGTGATGAGATCTTGAGACTTTGCATTGTCCCTTTAAGACAGTGCAGTAACCATTTTTCACTTTAGCTTGTTGGTTTCTGTGTTTGTATTTTTTCCGCTTTTCCAGAATCCATGTGATTGTTGGCCTTTTTTTACAATGTTGAAGAATCACTGTAGAAAACTCTACTCTGGGCTCTGAAAATCGACCGTAAGGTAATTTTTCTTTTTTGCTCTTCAACTTGTTTTCTCTCTCCCAGGCTTGAGCCATTTTTTAAACTTGGTTCATTTGCCAGTATCCAGCACCCTTTTCTACTTTAGGCTGGCTTGTGGACCTATATCTTTTCACTTCAAAAACCTCTTCTATGCTTTTAATTAAAAACCACTGCAACAATTTCTTCCTTTTAAAACTCTGCACATGTTATATCTCTGTGCGTTTGAGTTTTGGTGATCCAATCGAGGCCTTTTTTTAAACTTGAAGACACATTTTTCTTGAACTGTACAGGTCTTTGTTTTAAACTCTGCAGGTTCTTAAACTTATGATTCTGAGAGCCAATCTTTACAGGTTTTTTTGAACTCGTAGTTGTCTTCCAGCTTGTGTGTGGATATGCTAAGTCATGGGACTACCACCTATTTTATAATGCAAGTACAATATTATCTAATTATTGCGCACAGTCTTGTAATGTTGCTCACCTGTCATCTAAGCAGTTTTCTTGTACAATGCTGATAGTGCTGATCTTGCACCACTACCAATCCATTATGAATTCTTCAGATGTCTCAATGATGAGATCTTGAGACTTGTATGTTTAAACATGAATTGTTTATTGTTGTTTTTAATAATTTGCAGATCCCATTTTATTAGTGTGCATTGTGCTGCAGCCATGCAAGTAGGCTGCTTCCAGAGTGTTCTTTCTAGAATGTTATGAGTCGATTCAATAATGTCATTAAACAATAAATTCAGTAATCTAACGGATGAAAATTTCAGGGCTTTGGGGAAAGGGCAGAGGAATGTGTCTAATTCAATAACTCTTTCAAAGAATCTCCACAGACACATGGGTCAAATAACCTGCTTCTATTCTATAATTCTGTGATTTAACACTATATTTTGTTACCTCCATACTTGACTATTCCATAACTGACGAGCTCTGCTCATATCCTGACTCTAAGACTTGTTTAACCATTGCTCCATGACCTCGCCACTCCCCATTTCTGTAACCTGTTACAGTTCTGCAGCACTGAGATTTCTGCATGCCTCCATTTCCAGCTTCTTGCGCATCATTGATTTTCATTACCTTGCCATTCATCTTTTGCTGCTTAGACCTTTGTAACCCTTTACTGCCTCTCCATCTGACTCATACTTTAAGGCACAGTTTAAAACCTATCTCTTTCAACTTGTGCTTGTATCTCTACATGCCTCACTGTTGTTTGATTATAGTCCTTGGAAGGTCTTTAGGACATTTTACTATGAAGATGTGAAAAAATGTAAGTTGTATTTGTTGTACATCAGTGCTAAAAGTATTTAACATTTCATTGCATGTACTCTCTATTTTGTATCTAATAGAGCATAGGAAGATAATTCTATTTTGCAGCTCTGTTAATTGGCGATACACCTTATGGTTATACCCGTAATTAACAAGCTCAGTAAATCTGAGTGCAGTTTTGCATAGTATTAGTAATGACAATCAATGTTCCGTAGATTCACCATCCCGGGCTGAAGAAATTCCTCATCTAAGTTTTAATGGAGTGTCCCTTCACTCTGAGGTTGTACCCTCGAGTTCTAGTCTCTCCCACTAGTAGAATCATCCTCTCCACGTCCACTCTATCTAGGCCTCTCAGTATTCTGCAAGTTTCAATTAGATCCCCCCTCATCCTTCTAAACTCCATTGAGTATATGCCCCCCCCCCCCCCCCCCCCCCCCCCAATACCAACACTATAGTTGAGAAAGCCCACCAACACTTCTAATTTATCAGAAGACTTGAGGAAATTTGGTATTCCCACCACAACTCTCAGCAATTTCTACAGATGCACCATGGAAAGCATTCTTTCTGCTTGCATCACAGCTTCATATGGCTCCAAGACCACAAGAAACTACAAAGGGTTATGAACGAAGCCCAGAACATCACTCAAACCAGCCTCCCACCCATTGACACAATTTACACCTCTCGCTGCCTCGGAAAAGCAGCCGGCATAATTAAGGACCCCACGCATCCCAGACATATTCTCTTCCATCTTCTTCCATCAGGAAAAAGATACAAAAGTTTGCGGTCACGTACCAACCGACTCAAGAACAGCTTCTTCCCTGCTGCCATCAGACTTTTGAATGAATGGATCTACATGGTGTTAAGTTGATCTTTATACCCTAGCTATGTCTGTAACACTGCATTCTGCACACTCTCTCCTTTCCTTGTCTATGAACGGTATGCTTTGTCTGTATAGTGCGCAAGGAATGATACTTTTCATTGTATACTAATACGTGTGACAAATCAAATCAAAATGTAGGGCAGCACTGTCACTCAGTGGTTAGCACTGCTGCCTCACAGTGCCAGGTTCAGTTCCGGCCTTGGGTCACTGTCTGGGTGGAGTTTGCACGTACTCCCCGTCTCTGTGTGGGTTTCCTCCAGGTGCTCTGGTTTTGTCCCATACTCAGATGTGTGGATTAGGTTGATTGGCCATCCAAAATTGCCCCTTCGTGTCATGGGGATTAGCAGGGTAAATACTTAGGGTTGTGGGGATAGGGCCTGAGTGTGATTGGTGCAGACCTGATGGGCTGAATGCATTCCTCCTTCACTGCAGGGATTCTATGAGAGAGGATATATTCACAACTTACATTTTTGGTGCCCTTAAGTAACCAGAGAATCTCTTCCCCACACCATTACTTCTGGTGTGCCCCAAGGATCCATCGTTGTCTCTAGCATATTTCTCAATTACATGCTGCCCTTTTCCAACATTATCTGAAAACATAGAATATAGAACATTACAGCGCAGTACAGGCCCTTCGGCCCTCGATGTTGCGCCGACCAGTGGTACCAATCTAAAGCCCCTCTAATCTACACTATTCCAATATCATCCATATGTATAGAACATCATCCATATGTATAGAACATCATCCATATGTATAGAACATCATCCATATGTATAGAACATCATCCATATGTATAGAACATCATCCATGTGTCTAGTCATCAATTCAATATAGGCATCAATTTTCATTCCTGAGGCAAATGCGCAAGAGCCTGGAATCTCCTGGCTTGCCACATCTGCCTCAGTGATGTGGAGGGGAAAGTGCCCTGAATGGCAGATTCTTTACATGATGTGTGGGTATGAATTGGCTCTGTGGCAGCTAGGGGATTTTCACAGTAATTTTCATTTGCAGTGTTATTGCAAGCCTACTTGTGACATAAACTTTAAACTTTAAAATCTTTAGAACCAGCTACTGATTGCTAAGGCGGGTTGGCTAAAAGGCCTGCTTTGATCCCCTGGCACCTAATGTTAAATATTAAGCCTTGAGGCTTCACTCTTCACCCTTTCACCTCCTGCCCACACCCCATTTCCATCGGTGTCAATGTATGCCCCCACCCATTCGCATCATCCTTTATGTTGTGCCAACTTAGTGCTAACTTATCCCCCACATCCACTACCTTTGCCCTTCCACCCTTCATGCCAACTCTCCCAGCATCCCCAATGATCATATCTCAAGAGTCCTGATGAGATGAAATAAAATAAAGCATTGTATATCTATTATAGTCTTCACTATATATAAAAAGCTACTTTCTGAAATCCATTTAATGGATTAAATCCCCTCGTACTTAATCCCTTATACAAACCAATATCTACATCCATAGCCTTGCATGAAAGACAGCTAATTCTTTAATAACCTCCTTGAGTTCCTGATCAAACTGGGAACCTACATTTCCCCCATTGTGGTCATGATAAATTGTGGAAAGCAGTAGGGAGTAATAATGATATCACTTGGGGTTATACCAGGAACCCACTATTGAAACAGTTAGTGCAGATTTTTGTCAACTCACAGACACAAAGCAGTCAGTTTTTCTTTCAATTTTCAAAGCGCTGGCTCTACAATACTGGCAGTTTGACAGATCAAGAGACCTTATCCACCCATCAAGAGCATTTATGTCTTCTCTAAAAATTTGTAAAACTTACGCTGCAGGGTAAGGCCCTCAATGCATCAAAAAATTGGGTTTACTTGAATTCAACACGGAGTTCAAATAGCCCAGCTGAGTTCAGGTTTCCCTTGCAGATCACATCCTGCCTCTTGCCCATGGAGGTGAAAATAAGATCGGTTTTGAAAACGGGGGTGGGACCTTTGTTTTTACAAGTCCTCAGAACGTCCATGGCTCCATAAAAATATAGGCTGTAGTGTCAGTTTTCATGTGCACCAGCTCCTACCCCACCATCAGCGCTCTCATTTTCTCCACTAGCTAAATTATCAACTTGTGTAAAATTCAGTGCTAATAAGACCAAAATGATTGTCTTTGTTAGACACGTAGGAGCAGAATTAGGCCACTCGGCCTATCGAGTCTGCTCTGCCATTCAATCATGGCTGATATTTTTATGTTATGAAGTTAGTGTTTGTAAAATTATTTAAACTTCTAAAATGGTAAGAGTTGTAAAATTTCATGGCTCTACCCAAAAAACTACCTTTTTTAAACCGAGTCCTCACTTTCTTCTCATTGAACACCTCCCTCTGTTCTGGCACCAGTTTACTTCCAAGTAGCTGTTTTCAGTTCATTTTTGCTAAATCATATTTTAGTGAAACAGTATTTTGCCCAATAATTGAGAACTTTTACTCTTAGTTTATCTTTTTTTCATAACTTTGCTAAATGTAATTGAATTATGGTCACTGCACCAAAATGCTCTTCAATTGGTGCACCTTCCTCCTGCTGGTTTGTTACTTTCAGATATTTTTGACTTCTGGGTAATTTTTGTTGTTGAGTCTTAGCACTCGTGAAAGTTAATTTTGTCTCTCCAGGGAGAGATTGTACTGCTTTTGCACAGTTGTTAGTTTTTACCACATGATGTCAACTGTAGCTCAGTTGCCTTGGAATTAAGAGGTTGCGGATTCAATTCCCACTCCACTTGAGCATAAAACCTAGGCTGACACTTCAACGCTGCATTTCCTTGGGTGCTGCCTTTCAGATGAGCTGTTACACCGAGGCACGTCTGATCTCCGATGAATTTAAGAAATCTCATGGCACTATTTGAAACAGAACCGGGGATTCAATCGACATTACTGAAAAAGATCATATGGTCAATGTCACATTGCTGTTCTTGGGATCTTGCTATGTGCAAATTGACTGCTTTTTTATATTACATCAATGGCTATACTTTTAAAAAAGTACTTAATTGCCTGCGAAGTGCTTCAGTGTTCTGAGATGTGAAAGGAAATACCTAAGCGAAGGTGGTTCTTGGGAGCAACAAGGGAACATAGAGCAATAGGAGAAGAACCTCTGACCTAAACTTGATCTGGAGTCATCTGGACTCAAAACATTAATTACATTTCTCTCTCTACAGATGTTACCAGACCTGGGTTTTTCCAGCATTTTTCTCTTTTTATATTATTATAGAGCAATAGAAGCTGCCAAAAACAGGGGCATTTGACAAGATGTTATATTCATAGAGCATGTCTTTCACAGCTTCACTGAAGAGCAGTGTATGATGTGTCTTAAACTTTACCAAGGAGGCTGATGCTGAACTATGCTACCTTTTGAAAGTAGGACATGGCTGTCAAGGTCACTATTACTTTTATATAACTGGCTCCTTTTCGGCTGCAACAGGGGACATCACCAGTATCTGCTGGTTTGTCGTATATTGGGAAGATCACCAATGCTTCCCACTCCATGAGGAAAAGCTCTCCTCTCCTTCGCTATTGAAAGAGTGAGGCAGGAATAGAAAACAGTCGATATTGCTCAGAGTGGGGGAGGGGGGGTCATTGATGAAGCAATTTATGGTAGGGAGCATGCAAAACCTTGTATTTATAGCCTCATGTGCTTTGCACACTGCCATCCACTGCTTCATCAATGATCCCCCCCTTAAGTTCCGAAGTGGGGATGTTTGCAATACAATTCTATTTGTAGCTCCGTGGATAATGAAAAAGTTCATCCTTAAGTACAGCAAAACCTGGATAGGATTTTGGGTTTGGAATGTTTAGCTAGTAACATTTATAGCAAAGGCAATAACTGTTTTCAAAAAGTGTGTCTAACTCTATTTATTTGAATGTCAACATGATACTATTTGATACTCTGGTTGAAGATGATCCTTGCCTGACGCTTAAGTGGCAAGTAACATTTGTGCCACACAGCAGTCCACATTCGGGTCTTGCTGTTTGTGAGCACTGCTTCAATGTCTGAGTAATCATGAATGGTAGAACAAAGAACAAAGAACAGTACAGCACAGGAAACAGGCCCTTCGGCCCTCCAAGCCTGTGACGCTCCTTGGTCCAACTCGACCAATCGTTTGTATCCCTCCATTCCCAGGCTGCTCATGTGACTATCCAGGTAAGTCTTAAACGATGTCAGCGTGCCTGCCTCCACCACCCTACTTGGCAGCGCATTCCAGGCCCCCACCACCCTCTGTGTAAAAAAAATCCCTCTAATATCTGAGTTATGCTTCGCCCCTCTCGCCTTGAGCCCGTGACCCCTCGTGAACGTCACTTCTGATCTGGGAAAAAGCTTCCCACCGTTCACCCTATCTATACCCTTCATAATCTTGTACACCTCTATTAGATCTCCCCTCATTCTCCGTCTTTCCAGGGAGAACAACCCCAGTTTACCCAATCTCTCCTCATAGCTAAGACCCTCCATACCAGGCAACATCCTGGTAAACCTTCTCTGCACTCTCTCTAACGCCTCCACGTCCTTCTGGTAGTGCGGCGACCAGAACTGGACGCAGTACTCCAAATGTGGCCTAACCAGCGTTCTATACAGCTGCATCATCAGACTCCAGCTTTTATACTCTATACCCCGACCTATAAAGGCAAGCATACCATATGCCTTCATCACCACCTTCTCCACCTGTGTTGCCACCTTCAAGGGTTTGTGGACTTGCACACCTAGGTCCCTCTGTGTTTCTATACTCCTGAGTAGAGTGAACATTGTCAATCATCAGCAAAAATGCCCACACCCGACTTTATGAAGGAAGAAAAGCTATTGATAAAACAGCTCAAGATAGCTGGGCTTAGGACCAATTATTCTGAGGAACCTTTGCAGTGATGTTGGCCTCTAATGACCACAACCATCTTCCTTGTATTAGGTATGACTCCAACCAATTGTTAGGGAAACAAGAGTTTTGATATTTTGACTATCATATTCTCCTATACTGGAAATCAAGCTTGTAAAGGTGTGACATGTTTAATTAGATTAGAGACAAAGACTGCACAGGTCAAAGATCAATGAGAAGAGTGTGAAGGCAATTGGTGATAGAAAATGGAAACCAGGAAATCGTCAATAAAAAATTACAAAAAGCAACAAAAGAAGTGGTTTGAAGTTGGTGGTTGTATTTCAAAAGGGAACATATACAAACTCCGATTGTAAATAGTTGAGGAAAGATAACGTAAGTGTAATTTTAAAGTATCATAGCCATAAAGTAAAATCTATAAGGGTTATTGCCATCAGAAGTGGGGTATCTGAGTTTATTTTAAGCCATGACTTTTTGGAAATGTTCTAAAAGTACCTTTAACTGTGTGAAGATATGCTTGTATTTTAGGTGTATTTTTAAGTTTTAATATTTCACTTTAATATAGAATCATCACAATTGTTCTGAGAAGTTACTTCCTGACTTTCAGAAAACCTCCAGTTAATACACACATTGTAAAACCATTCTGGCAGCTGTTTCAAGTTTCCATTTGGGATTTGGGCAGCTCAGTACTTGCCATCTACCATGTCAGAACACAGTAGAGATCTTTTATCCTGATTTCCAGTGACCTCAAATTTGCTAAAGCTCCTTGATGCTATTTGTTAAATGCTATCTTGATGTCAAAGGCAGTCACTCATCTCTTGAATTTGACTCTTATTGGTCCATGCTTCGACGGCCTGAAGCTGAGTGGGGGAACACAAGCTGAGCGTTGGTGAGATGATATTGCTGAGTTGATAACTGTGCCAATAGACCCTGATGACCGACTGAAAAACAATCCCTTGGACACAAACTGAAAGAAAACTGATGGACAAGATTACACTAAAATGTAATGTAACAAACTGGTTAAACTCAACATCATTCAGACATCCATTAGCAGGAGAAGGATATTTCAAAGAACATTGGAACATAAAAATTGGGAACAAAAATATGTGACTTGGCATCTCAAGCCTGCTCCGCAAGTCAAAAGATAATGGCTGATCTGTGGTAACCACAACTCCACATTGCAAATTCCTGTTTACCCCTGATAGCACTTGTGCAGGGTAATCTGAAAACTCGCTCTTTCTCTCTCGTTGGATTTATGGTCCCAAGCTATCAATCTCACTCTGACTTGTAGTCCTGAAAACTCACGCTCTCTCATCTCTTACTCTCTGCTTTATAACCCCGAACTAATGCACTCTCTACCGTTTCATTACTCTGAATTCTCGATCACTGTCATCACTTTATGACCCTGAATTTTCACGCGCCCCGCCGCATTATAGATCTGAACTCTCGCATCCTCTCTGACAGCTTTATATTCCTGAACTCTTGCTCACTGAGACCACTTTGTTTCTATGAACTGCTGTCTGACTGCTTTATTTGCCTGAACGCTCATGCTCTCTTTCAACACTTTATATCCCTGAGCACTCTCTCTCACTGCTTTATATCCCTAAACTATCACTCTCTCTCAATGCTTCATATCACTGACATCTCGTGCTTTCTCATCGCTTTATATCCTTGAACTTTTGCATCGCTTCTTTTCCCTGAACTCTCTCGCGGTCTCTATGCTTTATCTCTGTAAACCCTCGCTCTGTCTCATTGCTTTGTATCCCTGACCTTTTGCTCTCCTTCACCGCTTTATAATCGTGAACTCTTGCTCTGTCACTATTTTATACCACTGAAATCTCACATTCTCTCATCACTTTATAACCCTGAATTCTCAATCTCCCCTTGATATCCCTGAACACACTTTTTTTCTCTGTTTTAGATCCCTCAACTCTTGCCCTCTCTCTCACTGCTTTATATCCCTCAACTCTCACCTCTCTCTCACCACTCTATATCCCTGAATTCTCACCCTCTCCCCGCTTTATATCCCTGAACTCTTGCCCTCTCTCTTTCTGCTTTATATCCCTGAACACTCTTGTTCCCTCTCACTGCTTTATATTGCTGAACACACACTCTCACTGCTTTATATCAAGTTTTAAAGTTTATGCATTAGTCACAAGTAGGCTTGCATTCACACTGCGATGAAGATACTGTGAAAATCCCTTAGTGGCCATACTCCGACGCCTGTTCGGGCATACTGAGGGAGAATTTAGCATGGCCAATTCACCTAATCTGCACATTTTTGGATTGTGGGAGGAAACCAGTGCACCCGGAGGAAACCCACGCAGACACGGGGAGAAAGTGCAATCTCCACACACTGTCTCGAGTCGGGAATTGAACCTGGGTCCCTGGTGCTGAGACAGCAGTGCTAACCACTGTGCCACCATGCCACCCCTGAACAATCACGCTCTGACTCCTCCGCTTTATATCCTGAACCCTCGTTCTGTCCCACTGCTTTATATCCCTGAACTTTCACACGCTCTCTCACCACTTTATATCCCTGAACACACACACTCTCATAGAAACATAGAAAATAGGTGAATGAGTAGGCCATTTGAGCCTGCACCATCATTTAATATGATCATGGCTGATCATGCATTTTCAGTATCCCAGTCCTGCTTTCTCTCCATAACTCTTGATCCCTTTAGCCAAAAGGGCCACATCCAGCTTCCTCTTGAACACGTCTAACAAACTGGCCCCAGCAGTTTTCTGTGGTTGAGAATTCCACAAGTTCACGACTTTGAGTGAAGAAGTTGTTACTCATCTTAGTCCTGAATGATTTACCCCTTATTCTTAGACTGTGACCCCGAGTTCTGGACTTCCCTAACATTGGGATTTCTTGCATCTAGCCTGTCCAGTCCTATCAGGATTTTGTATGTTTCTGAGATCCCTTCTCATTCTTCTAAATTCCAGTGAGTACAAGTCCAGTTCATCCAGCCGCTCTTAATATGTCAGCCTTGCCATTCTGGGAATCGGCCTGGTGACCCTTCGCTGGACTTCCTCAATAGCAAGAATATCCTTCCTCCGACTAGGAGATCAAACTGCTAAATGGTGCAAGGTGTGACCTCATCAAGGCCCTGTATAACTGCAGCAAGACATCCTTACTCCTAAACATAAGTCCTCTTGCCAGTATGCCATTAGTTTTCCTCACTGCCTGTTGTACCTGCATGCCAACCTTCAACTGTTCACCATGACCCCTGGGTCATGTTGCACTCCCCCTTTTCCTAAACTGTCACCATTCTGATAATCTTCCTTCCTGTTTTTGCCACCAAGTGGATAACCTCACATGTATCCACATTATATTGCATTGGCCCACTCATCCAGCCTGCCCAAGTCACCCTGCAGCCCCCCTTAGCATCATCTTCACAGCACACACTGCCATCTAGCTTAGTGTCATCTGCAAATTTGGAGATATTTCGTTCAATTCCTTCGTCCAAATAATTTAATGTATATTTTGCATAGCTAGGGTCCCAGCACTGAACCCTGCGGTATCCCATTAGTCACTGCCTGCCACTCTGAAAAGGACCCGTTTATTCCCACTCTCTGCTTCATGTCTGCCAACCAGTTCTCTATCCATGTCAATACATTACCCCCAATACCATGAGCTTTTGCTCACTAATCTTTTGTGTGGGACCTTGTCAAGAGCCTTTTGAAAGTCCAGATACCCAACGTCCACTGGTTCAGCCTTGTCCACTCTACCTAATCGCATCCTCAAAAGATTTCCGAAGATTTGTCGAGCATGATTTCCCTTTAGTGAATCCATGCTGACTTGGACTGATCCTGTCACCGCTTTCTAAATGCTCAGTTGTTACTTCCTTAATAATTGACTCCAGCATTTTCCCCACCACAGTTGTCATGCTAACCAGTCTATAATTCCCCCTTTACTCTCCTTTTTTAAAAAAATGGGGTTTCATTAACAGCTGTCTAATCTATTGGAACTCTTCCAGAGTCTGTAGAATGCTGGAAAATGATTACCAATGTGCCTACTGTTTTTAGGGCCTTGTCCTTAAGTACTCTGGGATGCAGAGCATCATGCTGTGGGGATTTATTAGGTTTTAATCCCAGCAATTTCCCCAATACAATTTCCTGACTAATGAGGATTTCCCTCAGTTCCTCCTTCGTGCTAGACCCTCTGTCCCCTAGTATTTTTGGAAGGTTATTTGTGTCTCCGTGAAGACATTCAAAGTATTTTTTCAGCTTGTCTTTCTTCTTGTTGTCCATTATGAATTCACCTGATTCTAACTGTAAGGGACCTACATTTGTCTTCACCAGTCTTTTTCTTTTCACATATAAGCTTTTACAATTTTTTTTTGTTTTCTGCAAGCTTACTTTTGTATTCTATCTGAATAGATAGAATCTATCTCTCGCGCTCTCTCTGTGCTTTACATCCCTGAACACACTCACGCACTCCACTTTATTTTCCTGATCCTTCCATTTCTTTCACCGCCTTATATCCCTGAACTCTTCTCTATCACTGCGTTATACCACTGAACCCTCGCTCACTGTCTCTCTCTGCGCTTCATAACTCTGAACTCTCGATTGCTCTCTGCGCTTTATATACCTGAAATCCTGCTTTTTCTCACTGCTTCACATCTCTGAATTCTCGCTCTCTCTCACCACTTTATATTCCTGAACCCTAGCTCTCTCTCTCTGTCACCGCTTTATATCCCTTTAACACTCGCTTTAAATCGCTTTCTCACCGCTTTAAATCACTGAACTCTCTCTCACTGCTTTATATCTCTGAACTCTTGCTGTCTGAACGCTTTATATCACTGAATTGTCGCTCTCTCACTCTCAGCTTTATTTCCTTGATCTCTCCTTTTTCACTGCTTTTTATCCCTGAACTCTCGCTATGTTGCTCGCCGCTTTACAAAGAACAATACAGCACAGGAACAGGCCCTTCGGCCCTCCAAGCCCGTGCCGCTCCCTAGTCCAAACTAGACCATTCTTTTGTATCCCTCCATTCCCACTCCGTTCATGTGGCTATCTAGATAAGTCTTAAACGTTCCCAGTGTGTCCGCCTCCACCACCTTGCCCGGCAGCGCATTCCAGGCCCCCACCACCCTCTGTGTAAAATATGTCCTTCTGATATCCGTGTTTAAACACCCCCCCCCCCCCCTGAACCTATGACCCCTCGTGAACGTCACCACCGATCTGGGAAAAAGCTTCCCACCGTTCACCCTATCTATGCCTTTCATAATTTTATACACCTCTATTAGGCCACCCCTCATCCTCTGTCTTTCCAGTGAGAACAACCCCAGTTTCCCCAATCTCTCCTCATAACTAAGCCCTTCCATACCAGGCAACATCCTGGTAAACCTCCTCTGTACTCTCTCTAAAGCCTCCACATCCTCCTGGTAGTGTGGCGACCAGAACTGGGCGCAGTATTCCAAATGCGGCCGAACCAACGTTCTATACAACTGCAACATCAGACCCCAACTTTTATACTCTATGCCCCATCCTATAAAGGCAAGCATGCCTTTATATCCCTGAACTCCTGCTCCCTCTCACTGCTTCATATCTCTGAACACTTGATCGCTCTCACCGCTTTATATCCCTGAACTCTCTCTCTACACCGACTTTTAAAGAGATAAAAGCAAAGCACTTACCGATAGTTACCCACTCAGCTCCAAATTCCCGATACCCTCAGTCTGACTGAAATCTCACTCTGGCTGACTGATCCTGCGCAAGCTCAATGGTCGTGCAGGACTAGTGAGTTTGCACAGGACCAGTCAGCCAGAGTGAGATTTCAGCCAGACTGAGGGTATCGGGAATTTGGAGTGGAGTGGGAATTTGGTGCTGGGGGGAAAGAGGTGCTCCTCTTCGGGACGAGCAGAGAGGCAAACCTGCGGAGGAGATTCGAGGGCAAGTGAGAGGTAGAAAGAAATCGAACCGTGATGTCACAGCCAGCAGGTAAGTGATTGGCTGGTGATTGGTAAGTAGTTTTTCATTTTTTGGCATTGTAGTTGTTGTTGTCAGTAACTTGAGGGTTAAGTCATGGCAGGAAATCCCAGACCCGTGTCATGCTGCTCTTGAGTGTTGTGGAAATTCAGGGACCCTTCTGGTGTCCCTGGCTCCTTCACATGCAAGAGGTTAGACTGCTTGACAGCTCTGGAGCTGCAGATGGATTCACTTCGGAGCATCCGCGATGCTGAGTAAGCCGTGGATAGCATGTTCAATGAGTTGGTCACAGCAGATAAAAATTACTGAGGAAGATAGGGAATGGGTGACCACCAGACAGAGGAAGAGTAGGAAGGCAGTGCCTGGGTCCCCTGCGGTCATCTCCCTCAAACAGATATACCATTTTGGATACTGTTGGGGGAGATGGCTCACCAGAGGAAGGTGACAGCAGCCAAGTTCATGGCACCGTGGCTGGCTCTGCTGCACAGGAGGGCAGGAAAAAGAGTGGCAGAGCTATAGACATAGGGGGCTCTATTGTAAGGGGAACAGACAGGTGTTTTTGTGGACACAAGCGAGACTCCAGGATGGAACGTTGTCTGCCGGGTGCAAGGGTCAAGGATGTCTCGGGCTGCAGGACATTCTGGAGGGGGAGGGTGAGTAGCCAGCTGTCGTGGTGCATATAGTAAAAAAATGGGATGAGGTCCGACAGCTGAATTTAGGGAGTTAAGAATTACACTAAGAAGTAGGACCTCAATGGTAGTAACTGCAGGATTGCTACCAGTGTGTCCCTTTATCCCCTAGCCTGCTTGCCTTTCCAGATACTTCTCTGGCTTCTGGCCAATGAGGTCCGAGGAGGGGGTTCCAATACCCAGTGGGTTCCTTGATGTCTGCCTGACAGGACACCAGGATGTTGTTGAACTTGTTATCAGATAAGGTATCTACAGGAACTCTTGGTGACAGAAAGTCTGGCTCGATCTGCGCTTCTAACAATAGACCGATGCATTTCAATGAGGTGCCATGATCTCCTGCAAGTCTCAAGCAGAGTGTAACGACCTTTGATGGGTGGTTGATGGGTCAGGCCCAGACACATTTGTGTATTGTACAATTGGCCTGCCTGAGGTTTGACTGTGTTTGATTTCAATGTGCCCAATTCTTTAATTTAGGATATCCAATTTTATCAGCCTTAAAACTAGCCCCTGTTTATATCACCACAAAAGTGTGGATAGAAACAAAAGGCAGTAAGGGGAAAAATGAAAGGCAGAGAAACCGAAATCAAAAAGGGCCACCGTACAGAGACTGTGGAGAACTCAATGAATTGGTCCAGTAAGGTTAAGACAAATAAAACATGGAGAGTGTACAAAACATAACTGGACAGATGGTCTGAGAAAGCAAGGCAGAGAGCAAGGAAAGTCTCGATTAAACTGCATTTAATTAAATGCAAGAGGCCTGACAGGCAAGGCAGATGAACTCAGGGCATGGAAGGGGACATGCGACTGGGATATTATAGCTATTACTGAAACATGGCAAAGGGAAGGATTGGCAGCTCAATGTTCCAGTGTACAGATGCTATCAGAAAGATAGATACAACAGGCGGAAGAGAGGAGGGGGAGTTGCATTTTTGATTAGGGAGAACATCATAGTACTGAGGGGGGATATATCTGATGGTTCGTCCACTGGGTCTATAAGGGTAGAACTGAGAAATAAGAAGGGAGAGATCCCTTTGATAGGATTGTACTACAGGCCCCCAAATAGTCAGTGGGAAATTGAGGAGCAAATATGTAAGGAGATTACAGCTAGCTGCAAGAAAAATAGGATGGTAATAGTAGGGGATTTTAACTTTCCTAACATCGACTGGGACAGCCATAGTATTAGAGGGTTGGATGGAGAGAAATTTATTGAGTGTATTCAGGAGGAATTTCTCATTCAGTATGTGGATAGCCCAACTAGATGATGGGTCTGGCCTAAATTGGGGCAAGACCAATTTTGATGGTAAAAGACAGGAACTTTCAAAAGTTGATTGGGAGAGTCCGTTGGCAGGCAAAGGGATGGTTGGTAAATGGGAGGCTTTCAAAAATGTATTAACCAGGATTCGGGGTAAGCGCATTCCTTTTAGAGTGAAGGGCAAGGCTGGTAGAAGTAGGGAATCCTGGATGACTAAGGATATTGAGGCCCTGGTCAAAAAGAACAAGGAGGCATATGACATGCATGGGTAGCTGGGATCAAGTGGATCCCTTGAAGAGTATAAATGTTGTCGGAGTGGAGTTGAGAGAAATCTGGATGGCAAAAAGGGGACATGAGATTGCTTTGGCAGATAAGGCAAAGGAGAATCCAAAGAGTTTCTACAAATACATAAAGGGCGAATGAGTAAGTAGGAAGAGAGTAGGGCCTCTTCGGGACAACAAGGTCATCTGTGTGCGGAACCGCAAGAGATGGGTGAGATCCTAAATGAATATTTCTCATCGGTATTTACTGTTGAAAAAGGTATGGGTGTTGGGGAACTTGGGGAATAAATAGTGATGTCTTGAGGAGTGTACATATTACAGAGAAGGAGGTGCTGCAAGTCTTGAAGTGCATCATGGTAGATAATTGTCCAGGACCTGATGAAATGCATCACAGGACATTGTGGGAGGCGAGGAAGGAAATTGCAGGTCCCGAGCAGAGATATGGACGTGGACTTTGAAATGGAGCCCCAGCATTGGACTGGGGTGGGAAAAGTAAGAAGTCTCACACACCAGGTTAAAGTCCGACCGGTTTATTTGGAATCACAAGCTTTCGGAGCACTGCTCCTTCATCAGGTGAGTGTTGGACTTTAACCTGGTGTTGAGACTTCTTACTGTACATGGACTTTAGCAATGCCTTTGACAAGGTATCTGAAGATCTGGTGGGATGCAGGGTGAGGTAGCCAATTGGATACAAAATTGGCTTGCTGACAGAGGACAGAGGGTAGTTATAGAGGGTTGTTTTCAAACTGGAGGCTTGTGACCAGTGGTGTGACTCCGAGATCGGTGCTGGGTCCACTGTTACTTGTTATTTATATTAACGATTTTGAGTATTTAGGAGGCATGGTTGATAAGTTTGCAGATTACATCAAGATTGGTTGACAGTGAAGAAGGTTATCTAGGATTGCAATGGGATCTTGAACAATTGGGCCAATGAATGGCAGATGGAGTTTAATTTAGATAAATGAGAAGTGATGCATTTTGGTAGATTGAATCGAGGCAGCACCTACTCAGTTAATGGTAGGGCATTGGGGAGAGTTATAGAACAAAGAGATCTCGCAGTACAGGTTCATAGCTCCTTGAAAGTGGAGCCACAGGTGGACAGGGTGGTGAAGAAGGCATGTTTGGTTTCATTGGTCAGAACATGGAATACAGGAGTTGGGACATCTTGTTGAAGTTATACACACTTGGAACACTGTGTACAGTTCTGGCCACCCTTTTATAGAAAGGATATTATTAAACTAGAACGAGTGCAGAAAAGATTTAGCAGCATGCTACTGGGACTTGATGGTTTGAGTTATAAGGAGAGGTGAGATAGACTGGGACTTTTTTCCCTGGAGCATAGGAGGCTTAGAAGTGATCTTAGAGGTCTATAAAATAACGAGGGGCATAGATTTGCTAGTCAACATCTTTTCCCAAAATTAGGTGCCTCTAAAAGTAGAGGGCATGGGTTTAAGGTGAGAGGGGAGAGATACAAAAGGGTCCAGAGGGGCAATTTGTTCCACACACAAGGTGGTGCGTATCTGGAACAAACTGCCAGTGGTAGTAGTAGAGGCGGGTACAATTTTGTCTTTCAAAAAGCATTTAGGCAGTTACATGGGCAAGATAGGTCATAGAGTCATAAAGGTTTACAGCGGAAACAGGCCCTTCGGCCCCAATTCGTCCATCCCCGATATAGGAATAATGGGCCAAATGCAGGCAATAGGAACTGGGTGGGATGGACAAGCTGTGCTGAAGGGCCTGTTTCCATGCTGTAAACCTCTATGACTCTCTCACTGCTTTATATTCCTGGACACTCGCGCTCTCTCTCTCCGCTTTATGTCCCTGAGATCTCGATCTCTTTCTCTGTTTCTGTTTTATATCCCTGACTTCTCGCTCTCTCACCGCTTTATATCCCTGAACTCTCGTGCCCCCCCCTCTCTCTCCCTTTCCGCTTTATATCCCTAAACTCTTGCTCGCTCTCCTCCATTTTCTTGCTGGTATAATTGCCCAACATTAGTGCTGTTGCCGAGATATGGATAGGCGGTCAACAGTACCCACAACATTTCACATTTTTCCTGGACAGGAATCTCAGCATCAAGATAGCAAATTGAAAATTACCTTTTCTTTGTGGGATGTGAACATTTCTTGGTAAGGTTTGTTGCTCACCCGAAATTGCCCTTGGACTGATAGGCTTGTGAGGGAAGTTGAGAACTCCCACATTGCTCTGGATCATATGTAAGCCAGACCGGTTAAGGATGGTAGATTTCCTTCCATAAAGGGTATTAGTGAATCAGTTCTGCTATTACAACAAGTGATAATTTCATGGTCCCCATCACTTTTAATTCCAGATTTTTATTAATTGGATTTAAATGCCACTATTCACTGTGCTGGGATTTCAACTCATTCCCCCAGAGCATTACGCTGGTCCTCTGGATTACTATTTCAATGGCATTACCACAACACTACCATTTCCTCCGATTGGTATTAGTTGGTTGAACAGTTAGCTGATCACCACAGAGGGGCAATAAAGAGCGGACCAGCTGTCAGATAATGTCACAAAGCAGAAATTTGCTTGCAGTAATTTCTCATGGCAATTCTTTTAATAGTCTGAACAAAAATATTGTAAAGCTGCTGTTCTTGAGGTTTATGATTTAATGTCAGACAGAAATTTGGAACTATGAATAGAACCTGGAAATATTTACAGGGAACTTATCCGACCTGTAGCGTTAATTTGTTTTGTTTGTATATGCGAATCTGTTTACTATTTATACTCACTGTGTTTGATTATTTAAACCTGGGTGTGGACTCGGGCATAGCTTCAAAATATAATATATGCAACAAACTGCTGATGAGGATGATGGAGAAAAGCTTAAATTTACTGACTCCTGGACCTTTCCTTTCCTTTATCGGGGGATCTGCCCATGCCATGACATCAATGAATTTTAGAGTTCAAGACCTAATCGCTACAGATTGGACAATGCCAATGTAGCAGTGATCTGCAAGAACTCGATACTTGTACATTATCTCTGAGCTGAAGACATGAGACCAGCAGTCTCATCATCATGTGCCCCATCATGGTAAGGAATGTCCTGAATTGTGGAACTAATCTCAATTCACAGCACCATATCCAACTCGAGGAAAATTGTAGCATTCGTTTAAAGTGGAATCATTTTGCAAAGCTGTGCAGGTCATCAAAGAAGAGGACTTCATTGGTTTGACGCATAGATGATGCTTGAAAGTGTGGTATGGCATGTACATATCATCATGAGTGGCAACGTACTGGATGGATTGCTGAGTCAAGATCAGTGTTGTTTCTAATTGATGTTGGGGTGAAAATATCTATTTTGAATAACTACTGGTATCACAAAGGGAAACTCCCAGGCATATTTTTGATGCATGTCAATTTTCTATGGGGAAGTTTTTTGTGGAATTTGAACAATTTGTTATAAATTAGTTTGAAGAGGCTTTTAAGATTGGCGGTCATGTTTTGTGCTGACTTCAAATAAATAGGCTTAGACATTTAAGCAGAATAGGTGTGGAATAAACATGAATAGACAATCTTATCTTGAAAATGTTACTTTTACTCTGACAAATTGTGCTAGGCCATCAAAGAAACAAGATGTTACAATCGAGACGAAACAGTAGTTAAGAAGCTTGATTGCTCAGTTGAATTAGCTATAAACTAAGAAAGAACAGATGCTAGACTTAATTGGCTAAGTACTATGATGAAAAATGCTTATGTTTTAAGAAGGGAGAAAACATTAATAAATATGGAACAATGCATACTTAAGTTTACATCCTTGGGGTATGGTACCCCTGTCAATTTAATTTTCCAGATGGGGATTCAAGTACAGTTGGTTTTATAATATTCTTAGTGGATGAAAATGGATGTAATTATTTTCTCGCGTGTTCCCCCCCTCCCCTCCTAGGTGCTGCACCCTCACCTGAGCTCCACTGGGAGGTCTGTTCACCAGGTGCACACCTTCAGAGGACAGTCTTGATTTATGTTGTTCTGCTGTTACCCCCATGTCGATGGATTTTCTCATGGGAGGGTTGGAGGGGTCGATTCCGGCATAGGGGCTTGATAATATGATAGTTTATTATAATGTTGTTCCCAACATTGAATGCTGAACACTGGCAGGAGGGCGCAGGCAATCACATCACCTGTTTATGTTGATGTAAAACACAAATTTCCACTTGTGTTGTTTTCCACTTCCGTTGCTGAACGCGCACAATGCAAATGAGAGCAGAAAATCCAGGCAATGGTGTTTTACTCTTCAAACATTGCAGGGGAAATTCTATACGAGGGATGTTCTGAGAACTGTTTGCCCATTGACAATTATATATATATATAATTGTTTCTTGAGGGATAACATGCACTCAAAGAAATTGATAAAAGATTATGGATTGCTCTTGCAATGATGAAGAGATACTTGATCTCCAGTTGTTAGAATTGCCTTCCAAAAATAAATGCTTAAATAAGGTGAGTATTGAAGGCTCTGGAAGAGGAATATCTTGTATTATGATGTTGCTTATAGAATATAGCAGATATTTTTGTCTTATTCCCTTTGATTTATTTTGAAATATTATTTGTTCTATAAAATATTGATTATAAAGACAGGGAAATCTGCAAAATTATGGTATTGTACTGTTAAGGATGTGGCGGGCATTTGATGTGATATTGTACTATTAAAGAGGTGAAGGGTATTGATAGATTAAGTATATATAAAGAAAGATTGCCATGGGGGCTGGGGTGCGTTATCCCTCCTAGGAATGACATTTTGTTTCGATCTATTAAGTTTCCCTTTGATATGTTTTAGTTACAGCACCCACCAGGGCATAGCCCTCACAGGATTATCACCCCTGTAATTTTTGTTTAATCTATTGATCATTTTATTATAAAGAGGATAAATAGGAAAACATGATATTTTAATTTGATTTTGTAAGTTTCATTTGTAGTTGAATTTTTTTGTCACAATGTCAGGCACTGTCACCCCTCAATTTGATTTGTCGATTTTTGTTTGAGCAATGAAGAGTATAAATAGGAGTTCCCCTCCTTGTTAGTTTAAATTTTGTTTGTTTTTTGTTTCTTAAGAGTATATATATATATATATAAGGGACCCTTTCCATGATGTGGTTGCAGCAGGGTGGGGGTTCATCACTCCCGTTAATTTCATGTTGGTTCAGTTAAATTTCCTTTGTCATTTTGTTTTAGTTTCATTGACCCATCAGCTAAAACAGGACAGTTGTTTTTCAGCGACAGATGGGGAAGAAAGGTGTGCGGGTTAGATTGATTGGCCATGCTAAGTTGCCCCTTAGTTTCAGGGGGATTAGTATGGTAAATACATGGGATTACGGGGATAGGGCCTGGGTGGGATTGTTGTCGGTGTATGTTCGATCGGCCGAATGGCCTCCTTCTGCATTGTAGGGTTTCTAAAATGTAATCATTCCAGCAAGGTTCACCCAATAGTGCTGTGGTCCGGCAGCTGCAACCCCTCATCCGTTCAGTACTCTCTCAGATTACACAAAGAACAGAACAGCACAAGAAGAGGTCTTCTGGCCCACCAAACCGATACATGACGCCTTTCTAAACTAAAGACCTTTTGCCTCTCTGTTTCCTACCTTTTCATGTATCTGTCAAAATGCCTCTTAAATGTATCTATTGTATCTGTTTCTACTGCCTCCTTTGACAGTGCATTCCAGGCACTTATCACCCTCCTGTATAAAAAAAACTTGGCTCTCATAGCTCCTTTAAACTTCCCCCTTTTTACTTTCAACCCACGTCCCCAAGTAATTGATATTTCTACCCTAGGAAAAAGAGTCTGACCATTCTATCCATGTCTCGCATAATTTGGTAAGCATCCATCAGGTCACCCCATCGGCCTCTGACATTCAAGTGAAAACAAACCCAAGTTCGTCCATTTTTTCCTCTTAGATAATGCTCTCCAAACCAGCCAATGTGCTTGAAACATCTAAATCCCAAGTATGAAATTGCCAGTATTGTCCTTTCCTCAATCAAGTCTCTGTAATAGCTACAATATCACGGTTATATGTACTCGCGTCAGCTCTAAGTTCATCTAATTTACCTGTCATTACCTCCTGCATTAAAACAAATATACTTCAGACCACCAGTCCTACTGTGCCTGGCTCTCTCGCTCCCTGCCCTCTTTACTGAAGTCTGACCTCTCTCCCCGTGCTCTTTGTTGACGTTGCCCTTCTCTCTCCCCGCCCTCTTTGTTGACGTTGCCCTTCTCTCTCCCCGCCCTCTTTGTTGACGTTGCCCTTCTCTCTCCCCGCCCTCTTTGTTGACGTTGTCCCTCTCTCTCTCTCTCTCTCTCTCTCTCTCTCTCTCTCTTTCCCCCCCCCCCCCCCCCCCCCCCCCCCCCACCCCACTTCTCATTGAAACCCCATGCTCTTTACTGGGTAGGAGAAGCTGTGAACTTTGTACATTTGTTTGGATAGCCAGTGCACCCATTTAGAGGGATAAGCTAACCCTTTGCAAATTGGCCTAGAACACCTTTGGAGTGAGCAAGTTCCTTTTGATAGAGGTATGGAGGAGAGGTCAAGTGCTCGTGGGGCTCTGAAATTGGGCATGAATGTGCATTAGCAGTTCATACTCCTTGGAACTGTCAAAACAGTTATCTAAAGTGTTATGATGAGTTGTCAAAGTCTTTAAAATCCCTGCCATTTAATTCTTTGAAACAAAAAGTCAGAAGTAAAACAAACAATTGCTTGCTATTTTACTCTACCTGTTGACCATAGTGTTTCTATTACTGGATTAGTGCTCTGTGACTGATTTCATGGCAGTCCATCATCATCACATTAGGGTGCCGACTATTTTGCAGTCTGATTGACAGCTCCAAGTGGTTACAGACACTTAAGTTAGACTATGGGCAGAATTTTCCCAAAATCTGGCTGTTTCAATTCCAGCGTGTTAACTGCCAGATCTATTGGTGCAATCAGAATGGGATTTTCCCACATGAAAAATGCTGTGCCTATAATGTGAAACATCAGATGACCAGGTTCACCTGAGCAGATCGATCAATGCATTTAAAAACCTCCACGCATTTGCTCACAGTTGAGCCAGGAGGATGACCGCGAAGACGCCTGCTCCCTGCTACATGGAGGGGGTCCTCACTGATCTGCTTGATGCCGCGGAGGAGAAAAGGGGAACAGTCTACCCTTGGGCTGGCAGGGGACCTACCAACAAGATCACGAACCCCACCTGGGAGCCGGTGACAGCATTGATCAGTGCCAGCACCCTCCACAAGAGGATGAGGGTGCAATGTCGCCAGAAAATGAATGACCTGCGCTGTTCTGCCAGGGTAAGTGCTCCCTGTATCTTCTCTGCATTCCACCTTGCCGTCACCTCTCGGAATGTAACTTGGATCCTACATGCTGCCACTTGGCGGTGCAGAAGCACCCAACCTCCCTCCAGCTTCCTCACAGCTGCGGCATTCCCTCCACACAACCCCTCCCTGCTCTCGCACCGTGCCCACAGATGCTAGGTTCCATCTGACCCGCCAGGTGCTGAGCTAGCGTCATCCCCATGTGTTTCTGCAGGATAAGCTTGCTCACAATCAATTCGAGCAAGCATGCGAAGACGGGTGGTGGGATACCAGAGTTGAAGGTCCTGACTCCTTTTGAGGAAGGGGTCCTGGAGCTCACGGGAGGAGCAGGAACACATTCCTTCAGATGACCAAACTTAATTGAGTTCTGTGTATTCCAGACTATTGCCTTGGCCGTGTATTAATACCACGTTCCTTTCCTTTCCTTGCAGGAACATCACCCGATCAGCCTGGCCCATCCACCAGCAGAGTTCCACCACCCACCCTCAACACAACCTCAGAGGAGATTTTGGAGGAGGACATAAAGATGCATCATGGCTATCACCTGCCCCATCCACCAGCGCAGAGACATTTTGGTGGGCAATTGTAGCATGCAGGCTCCTGGGTCACTATCTGATAAGCGCGCACTGCATCTAATGCACATCAGGTGGAGGTAGGAATGTCCCAGGGATCAGACAGTCGAAGGTCTGCTGGATCCCAGCTGAGCTGTGCCCCTGCCAAGTACCGTGCCTCTGAACACTTTCGTGTCTCATTTTCTGGCAGTGCAGAGACAGAGCTGGGAATACCAGGAGGGGGTGTCCGCAACTCTCCTGTGACTGCAAGGCAAAATGGAGAAGTCTCAAAGCCTTCTGTCGCAGGAGATGGTGCCGGCAATACGTGTCATCCAGGCCAATACTGCGATGGTGGCATCCGCAGTGGAAAGCCTGGGGTTCAAGGTCAGATCTGTAGCAGGAGAACTCCAAAGCTTCACTCCCTGCGAGGACCATGGTTGCATGGTTCAGACAATGGTGGGATGCCAGGATTGGCAGCGCCAGATGTTGCTGAGGCTTCTGGAGCTCATTTCAGCAGCCCCTCCATCCCATGGAGTAATGCAGAGGCCCATGAGCACCCAGAGGGAGGAGGATCTGCTGGAGCACAGCCCAGAGCTTTCCATCCAGGAGGCCTGGGGAGTGCCCAGCCAATCTGACTGCCCCCTTCCAGAGACCAGCACAGCAGACAGAACAGGGTGACAGTACAACATCCGTGTCATCTGAAAATAGGCTGGGGTCCTCGTGGCATTGTTGCCTCTCAGTGCCAGGGAATGGGGTTTAATTTGTTGTTTTGGGTGATTGTGCAAACTCCACACATTCTCCCAGTGTCTGCGTGGGTTTCCTCCAGGTGGTCTGGTTTTCTCCCACAGTCCAAAAATGTGCAGGTTAGGTGGATTGGCCGTGCCAAATTGCCCCTTGGTGTCCAAAGATGTATAGGTGTTATACATTTTAAACAGCTTCCGTGCATTCCAGTTTAATGAGACAAACAAGGACAGTAATTCAATTATTTCTTTCTTTAACACTTCTAGTACCAACTCAAACAAAAGTTTTAAAGTTTATTTATTAGTCACAAGTAAGGCTTACATTAACACTGCAATGAAGTTACTGTGAAATTCCCCTAGTCGCCACAGTCCGGCGTCTGCTCGGGACAATGCACCTAACCAGCCCGTCTTTCAGAATGTGGGAGGAAACTAGAGCACCCAGAGGGAACCCACGCAGACAAGGGGAGAACGAGCAAACTCCACACAGACAGTGACCCAAGCCAGGGATTGAACCCAGGTCCCTGGCGCTATGAGGCAGCAGTGCTAACCACTGTGCCACCATGCCACCCACATAAACATTAACAGTTGCAACTCATTATCTCTTTAGTGAACTTTAACTGAACTTACTTGTCAGTGAATCAGTAATCAGTGAAATTACTTTTTTTGTACAAAGCCATTGCACTTAGTTCATTTGACATGTCCTATACATAGCAGCGATAAAAATCGGAGCCATGCTGTCTCAGTTAATGTAAACAACTTCCCTTATCTGGGCCAACACAGGAAGCTTCAGATTATAGCCCCCAGACCAGAGCCTCTTTACGACCTGCATCTGGTCTTAATCAATAAATTGACCAAAAATCCTAGCATTCTTAGCTCTTAACCAGAATAGCCTTTTTAAAGCCACTATTGTTAAATTATTGTTGTAGCTGTTCTTTCTCCGTCCACAGGCTAGGTGGTTTAGAGACGGTAAATGGGCCCTGTTAGAGGAATAGGGCGGGGGTGGTGGACCTGGAGTAAGATAATCTTTCGGAGAGTCTGCACAGATTCATTGGGCTGAATAGCAACCTCCTGCACTGTAGGGACTCTGATTCTCTGCCCTCCAGAGGATGCTCGCCAAGGATATCTCAGGTAGCAGGTTATATGGAAGGCAGCATCTCGGTGACATAGCTAGATGTAGTGGGAGGGTGCACAAGGCTAAGTAATTGTAGGGGCACAGGTGAAGTTAGGCACCAGTAGTTGGGGGATGATGTCACTTATCACAAGCTGATACGTCCATAAATTAAATATTATTGTTGCTCACCACTTTAACGCTTCAGAATCCCTAACCCTCCTCCCAATGGAATGGCGCTTCTCCCCATTGGGACATAGCTGTTCTCAGTGGACCTCCATGCACGTCAGATGGTTAGGTCCTCTCAGTGAGAGTGTTTAATTCACAGTAATAGGACTCTGGCATGATTCAGTCAACCCTAGATCATCCTCACTAATCCCCCTCTAGAGCGAAGGGACAAAGGAATGAGCCAGAGAGTCAGTGTGCTGGCAGTAGGCAGACAGGAGTTGGACCTAAACAGTAGCTGAGGAGCATCTCGGATCATTCCTCACTGAATCTTCAGCCCAGCACAGCATCTTGATTTTCTTCTTTGTTATTCATTCATGGGACATGGGCATCACTGGTTGGCCAGCATTTATTGCCTGTCCCGAGTTACCCAAGGGCAGTTGGAATCCCTGGTGTTAGATGGAGACATGATGCTCATGTCCTCCTTCCCACTCAGTGGTCTTTCTGGTGGATACTGGGTGAGTTGACACGGTTACACGGTTGTGTAAGAGAAAAGAGTAGTGGTGAGGAAGCAGAGGTTGTCATGAGTTTGCAGTAAGTTGGCATAGGTACTATAAAGGGCCATGGGGATGGGCATTGGAAAGAGGTTAGCATGGAGGGTATGAGAGGCCTTTGTGGAGTGGGTGAGACATGAGGTAGCACAGGTTGGCATAGCTTGGGCATTGAGTCTTGGGGGATTGAATGGATGTGATGGTTGATGGCTGGAGGGTGGTTCTATGTTTTTCTGTTTTTTTAACTTGGATATACTGTGTCAGGCCTCCACCTTGCTGGCTTCCAATCCAGGCATCCTTTGCACTCATTCTGGGGTTGCCTGGCCCAACTCCCAAGGAACCCCATCACCTTAGAACAAAAATCATAGCTTCTGGGCCACTTTCTCCCAGATTGCGTTTATAGAGCTAGGATAGGTCCCAGCTCTGCACTCAACCCTGGATCGAATATTCAGGCCCTTGTGTGCAGAAAGCTCCATACACGTGTATAACCTGCATTGGTGGCATTAATGCATTAGCGATCATGCTAATTATGATATTGATGCAGCTGTCTTGGTTTTCACTTCTATGTCAGTTAGCAGGCATAGGAAATTTCCTGGCTCACTGTACCTTCCTGGAGAAAATGTGACCGAATGGCGGGATCTTCACACTGGGGGCTGGGTGCAGGATGCCGACTCGTGCCAAACTATGTCCCACATGACCTCATACCATGTCAAACCCAATTGTGCAAACAACTGCATGGCCCATAAATATGCCAACTTAGTGCCAACTCATGAACCCTGGCATCTCCATGTCCCCTTTAGCCTCAATGCCAGCTTAATGACAGTATGCCAACTCATGAACCATCATCAATCTCCCATAGCCCTGGTGCCAACTTAATGCCAACCCAGGCCCTCTAAGGACATTTCGCCTATACCCCCTCCATGCCAACTCGCCCAACATCCACTATAGACAGACCTCTGGAGGATGAAATTAAATAAAGTTGTATTACAGACTAAGTAATATAAAAATAAACTCTCCCATTAATGAAAGCCCATTCAATATATTTCAATCCTTTCAAATAATTAATCCCTTATAAAATATACTTGTATTCAAAACAACTTATCAATTAATAACTTCATTGACAGCTCAATCAAACCATGACTTTGCAATCTCACAGCCTGGAAAGCAGAAAAACATTAATTCTATTATTTCACCTCAAGCTATGTCAACAAACAGCTATTGAAACTTCTAGAATATAAATCTTTTAGAGCTGACCATTTAGCTAACTTGACAGTTAAAAAACCCATATTCACCCTTCAAATCATGTGCACTCTTGGAACAAACATATTGGGGGGATAAACCACTTGTTCCAACAAAAATGGAGTCTATTTGAACTCCGCTCTGTGCATGAAAGGTCTCCAGAGGAAATGAAGTCTTTGACAGTTCTGGGCGCAATGGCCTGATGTTCGTGGTGGGCATGGTGTAGGTGAGGTAGAAAGAAATGTCGAAAAGTTGGCATTTGGCTTATGTTAAATAGAGATCAGTATTCCAGTCAACAACAGCACCGCTGTTGTCAATGGGTTTGATGATGTTAGGGTTGGACCTGAGGGAACAAAGTACAGCTGGTTCAAAGCTGCTGGAATCCAAACATGTCTCATGATTAAGGGGTGCAGGCTGGCTTCACGTTGTGTGGGCTAGCTTATATGGTGCTAACATTTCATGAACTTGGGCTCATTGCTAAGATGTGCAGCAAATTTGCAACTTGCTTATCTTTGGGTTGTAAGCTACTATCATTTGAATAGCAGGCCGCATGAGGTTTGCATGCTGCCTGTGCCGTTACAAACAGGCATTAGGTGGGCACAGGGAAGGAAAGTGGGGGAGGAAAAAAGTGGAGGCTATAACCTCCCACACCAATAAAGGTGGAGCTACCTGAAGATGATTAAGTCTCAGTGACCTAGGAGATTGTAACACTTCAAACAGATGCTCGCAGACATCTGTATCTTGCTGCACTAGTCACCATGCCCTGCCTGTAGCCGTCAATGTCATTGTGGTCTTGAACCTATTGGCTTCTGGCTCCTTCCAAGGATCAGCTGTGAACATTGGTGGCATCTTGTAAACAGCTGCAAGCATGGCATCCCCTTGTCATTGACATTCTCTTTGTCAGAATTGGACAGCTGGGACAGAAGACATTGGATTTTCCCTCCATCACTGGATTCCCCCAAGTGCAGACCATCATCAGTTACATCCATGTGGCTATCAGAGGCCCAGTGACCAGTCAGTGAGATCCATTAACAGAAAGGCTTCCTCTCCCCAAAGCCCAAATGGTCAAAACAAAAGCATCCTCCACGAGTCCATTCATTTGTCTGGTGGCTGCCCTGACTCTCATTTTCCACAAATTTAGGCTACCCAAGATCTTCATTTCAACCATGTATGGATGGATCCTTGGGCATCAAGAAAACATTTTGAAGACAGGGCTATCTACCCCTTCAGGGGAACCCTGTAGAACAACCATTGAGCAGGTCATCAGGCTTTTGAAGGTGAGATTTTGGTGCTGGAACTGGTCAAGTGGTGTCTTCCAATCCCCTCCTACAAGGGTATTGGTTGTTGTGGTCATCTGCTGTGCTCTCCATGACATGGTCCTCCAGAGAAGTGTGGATCTTGAAGATGGGTGGGCAGGCCCTGGAAGGAGACAGTTCATTGCATGTCTAAATAATAATTTAAATGGGATTCCATCCCCACCCTCACTGACTCGAACTGGACAGAAAACCTGTCTCCTATGAAACCTGAACCCTGAGGTGTGTTTCTGACCCATAAACCAAACCCAGCTCCTGTTTCCTGCCACAAATCAGTCTTGGAAGCCACAGATACCCAAGATAGGTTGTTGAGTTGGGCACTCCTTAACACGTGCTCATGTTGTTGTAATATCTGGCTTCCCTTAATAACTACTCCAGCACACTTAACTTCAACATAAGAATATTACTTATCAAATTTAAAGCCAATGTCACCTCAGCTCGGTGGATTCCAGTTCTGACACCAATCTGCAAGTTTCTTGCCTCCGTGACTACTAACTGTAGCTGTCACTGAGCAGGAGGATGAGGAAGTGATCTGTGGTTTGTGCTATAAAGCTTTTTACAACTCCATAGCGAAGTGAGATGTTACAGGGAAGCTGGAGGAAGGGCAGGATGGATTCCCTATTCAGTAAGGTTGAGTTGGATCTAACATTGGAGGCTGTGAAGGAGAAGAGGGAAGTCCTCTTTTCAAAAGATTACAAGAGGAGGCCACTTTGTCATTTAGTAGGGATGCTTCTCTGAGTATTCTCCCTAGCCCTCCTCTTCCTCCTCTCATCCAGTGCTCCTGTTCCTTCCCCAATGAACCATCTCCATGGAGAGCATTCAGCCCAGTCCCTGTGTAATCTCCTTCATACATCATTTTTCCTGACTCTGCCTCTGAGGGACCCATGGTCAGAGAAGGATGTGCATTTTTGGGGGCCCTGTACTTTCCCTCTTTGCGAGGCCTTCAGTGATATCACACCCTGCCCCGTGGTAACGTAGTGACCTGCCCACTAGTGAGGGCCTTGCTCTTGCCTGCCCAGCCCTCCTCAGGCCTAGCCTGGGGGTCAAGTCACCCCTGTAGCTGCTCTCCTCGACAGCCTAAGCTCGCAGGTGTTCTGGTGGCTCACTGGCTGCCGGGCTGCTGCTGCAGGCTATCTGGTCTGGCCTCTGTTGTCACCCTTGCCAGTCTGATTGTCCACCCCTGCTCGCTGTTAGCCCTCTGTTCGAGTTGCCCCACTGCTCCCCAAAAACCATGTCTGGCCATCGCACCTCCTGACTGCCCATCTCTCATTCAGGTGGCTTGTGTCGTGGTTCCCCAGGACGACAATTCGTTCACATCGGTTTAAAACAGAGAGTCTGAGCAGCGATCTTTCAAGCAAAAGACTTTATTTCTCAGCACAAGAGACAAAGCCGGGAGCGTCCGGAACACTCCAAAGAGCCCTTGGGCTTACACTCTTTTATGTACATTTCAGCCTCCTATCTCAAGATCCTTATCTCCCTTTTACTGCCTGTCCTTGGTTGTAATCTTACCCTACAGCCCTATCTTTCTTTGGCCACCATTAATTTTAGTTGACCCTTTATCTGTTTTCTTTGCATTTGGTCGTTCCCTGTTATATCTCTTCGTTTCTTAAACCATGGTGGTTATAACTCTTGCTCTTATCTGAACTTTTCTGTTTGTACAATAATCGTGGTTTTGTAAGCTAAGGCGAATGTGTTTAGAAGAAAAGACATCCCCCTGCTGATTTATGGTCCACTAATGTGTTTAGCAGAAAAGACATTCTCTCTGCTGGTTTATAGTCCACTATTAAGTTGAACCACCGAGCAGTCTTCCTTGTTTTCTTAAGTGACTATTGTCTGCTTTCCTTAATTAGTGATTGCTATATTACTTCTCTAGTTCCTTCACTTTGACTATATCGACTACACTTGATTATATTAGGTCACACGAAGTTACTTTAGGTTACATATCCATTTTCACTACTTATCTAAATCTGCTTTATTATTTCACTAAAACCTATGAATCTGAATTCCATACTAAACTCATACAATATCCAGTACAATTTCCCTTACAAGTCCCCCCTTTGAGGCTTTCCTAGCCTCATCCCAATTATCAAGTTCAAATAATCCCCTTGCTCAATCCCATTTATATTTTATTTTAATCACTTTTCCCAGGCGATGTGGAGGAGCCGACTATTTTGGTCAGGGATCAGTGTCCCTATTCTAACTTTATCATAATTTGTCTATCCCGGTTCTGATTTTTGGGTTGCTCCTCCAGATTGCCTGCCCCTGACAGTCATCAGCCAAAAACCTTCCCACTCTTGTCTAGGGAAGGGAAAAAGACTGATTCCTGTGTACAGACTAAGTTCTCCTGGTTTCGTGCGGACTTCAGCAAGGTGCTGTTGTTTCCACAAGGTGATCTTCCACTATTGTAGTTATTTTACAGAGTGACGAGTTTCAACTTCGACCAAGGTCATTGTGAATCCACTCAGCGGGGGCGGCTCAAGATTTTCCCATTCCTCTGTTTTTTCTCTCGAGCGTGAGCTGCTTAGCACCCGCGTCACCATCTGCCGCGCTGCCATTCTGGTAAGGAAGGATCTCAGGGCGGGTAAAAAACAACAAAATATCAATCCCAGAATGATTATTGTTGCGATTGCTACAGCTCCAGCTTTGGCAAACCATGCCCCCCATCTTCCTAATATTCTGTCCAGCCAACTCCATACCTCATGCCCAAACCCAGCATTTTCTTTCACTTCTTTCTTAAGATTTTTTAACTTATTCATGGCTTGTGTAAATGACCCTTCTGGATTAGTGTTATTAGGGATAAATGTGCAGCACTGATCCCCATGGTATATCGGTTACTTGGGTGTTAGGTTTCTCTGATGCGCATACTACACACTCTTTCCCATCACTGTTTCTCTGACCTGTATACTCAGCCCATTTCCACCATTTGTTTTTCTGCGCTTTCTCCCAAATAGTATTTGTGCTCACAAATCGTTTACGTCTTGTTTGTCTTAATACTCTATCTTCCTGATTCTGCACCCTTATGTCTTCTGTATCCCATTCTCCTTTTCTATGGGTCACGGAAGTCCCTAAGGGAAATAGTTTCCAACTCCCAGGTGGGGAATGGGGCCCCTTCCCTGTCCTCACCTCCCTCGGCACCTTGACTAATAGGCTCAGGCTGGGCATTTGTATCATCAGCCAGCTCATGTACAGAACTACTTTCATCATCCTCTATTCTTTTTGTTCTTCCTTGGCTCTGTTCCTCCTCCCCACGATTCTCCCCGTGTATTTCTATTTCTTCCTCGCTATCACCTCTATCCACTCTGTGTACTTCTTCAATTTCCCTTCTCTCCCCTACCCCTGGTACCGTTCTGGTACAATGGTTCAAGTGATACCACAGTGTACTGCCTTCTACTTGCAACGCCGTGGGAGACACTTTGGTGACTTCAAACGGTCCTTCTCGTCTCGGTTCGTTCCAACGTCTCCGGAACTTTCTGATGTATTCTCGATCTCCAGGTTTGATCTGATGTTCTGTTACCGGATTCTCCTCCTCCTTGGCTTTTTCCTGTTCAAATATAGTTCTATGTATAACAGTTAATTGTTGTATATATTCTTTTGTGCTTTGATCTAAACATTCTAGCGTAGGACCTCCTGATCCCCTGATCTTAGGTACCGGCATTACTCTTCCTGTCATCATTTCATGTGGGCTCAAATGTGTGATTCTGTTTTCCTGACTCCTGTACTGCATTAGAGCCAATGGCAGAGCATCTATCCAGTTTTTCCCTGTTTCACTGCAAATTTTGCTTATTTTAGCCTTAAGGGTCCCGTTTGCTCTCTCCACCATTCCTTGGGATTGAGGATGATATACACATCCAAACTTCTGCTTTATTCGGAGTGCCGAGAGTGTCTCTCTCAGTGCCCTTCCTATAAAAGCAGATCCATTGTCTGAACTTAATTGCATGGGTATGCCAAATCTTGGGATAATTTCTTTTGACAGGAAGTTAATCACCGTTCCAGATCCTTGATCTTTGGATGGCGTTGCTTCTATCCATCTGCTGAATCTATCAATAATCACTAACATGTATCTTTTCCCCCTCACCACCTTTCCCATATCCACATAGTCCATGCATAGATGTTTAAATGGTCCTTCAGGAATGGGTATATGCCCTATTGGGGCAGTAATGCCCTTCCTGATGTTATTCTGAGCACACACCTCACACTGACTTAGTATGTAGTCAATCGAGTTTTGCAGGTATGGTGACCAGAATCCTTCCTTCTTGATCTTTCTAGCCACTTCTCCTCTTGCACAGTGGTCCACTCCATGCGCTTCGCTAATTAGTACGGTTAGTAATGATGTGGGTGCTATGACTAATCCCTCCCCATTTCTCCATATCCTGTCCTGTTGTCCCTGTAGTGCTCCTCTATCTTTCCACATTGCCTTTTCAGCTACAGAGGTTTCCTCCTGTAACTGTGCTACATCCTCTAATGTGATCTGAGGTTCGATATCCCCCGTACCTGGCCCTGGGTGTGGCCTTGCTATTTCTACTGGGGCTATCGTAGCCTCAATGCATCCTGACGCTTCTTTAGCTGCCTTGTTGGCTTTGGTGTTTCCCTGTGTGATGCTGTCTGCTCCCTTTTTATGCGCCTGACACTTAATTATGGCTAATTCACTTGGACCCATCATGGCCCTTATTAAAGCCCTGATTTGACCTTCGTATTGTATTGGTCCTCCTCCGCTTTTCATAAATCCCCTTTGCTTCCATATTGCCCCGAACAGATGGCAGACCCCGTGGGCATAGGCCGAATCAGTATAAATTTCCAATGCTTCCCCGTTTGCTAGCTCACATGCTCTGGTCAATGCTTTAAGTTCTGCCAGTTGGGCTGAACAGGGCTGTTCACATTTCTCTGCTTCTATGACTTCAAGTGTTTCCCCTTTCTGTTCAACTATGGCATAGCCTGCATGGTTTCCTAAGTGATCCCTGTAACATGAGCCATCTACATACAGTATCCTTTTCCCTTCTGTCACTAGTCCCTCTGCTCTTAAATCTTTTCTCAGTTTCATAAATGTTTTTGCTTCTCTTAAGCATTCATGTTCTTCTCCTTCATGAGGTAATGGCATGTAATCAGCTGGATTTACTCTGTTGCACTTTATAATCGTGATATCTGGAAATGTGGTTAGCATTCGATAATGATGGATCCTAGCAGGTGTCAGCACAAATTTTCCTTGCTCAATCAATTCAGCTACCTTATGGTATACATGTATGTTTATCGGATATCCCATTGTGACCGTGGCTGCCTTTTCGTACGCCCACCAAGCTGCTGCCAGACCTTGATAGCACGGAGGGTATCCCATCGCTACGTCGTCTAGCTTGGTACTGTAATATGCTACAGCCTGCCTTTGTCTACCCTTGCAATTTTCCTGCATTAACATTGCTGTAGCAAATCCGGCTTCTCTGTTACTCACAAATAAGTCAAAGGGCTTGTCATAGGTCGGTAAAGCCAATGCTGGTGCCTGTGCCATTTCTCTTTTCACATTTTCAAATGCGCCTGAAGCATCTTTATCCCATTTTAGTTTGGCTTTTAATTCGTCACACCCTGCCTCCTTCATTATCTTTCGTAGTGCCTGCGTTTTTTCGGCATAGCTTTCCACCCATTCTGAACTGAATCCTGTCATTCCCAAAAATGTCATCATTTGTCCCACCGTCTGTGGTTTCGGAACTTTTAGTACTGCTTCTATTTGCTGTGAAGCTATCTCCTTCTGTCCTGCTGATATTTCTCTTCCCAAGTATTCTACCTTTTTCTGGCACAGCTGCAGCTTTTTCCTGGAAACTTTATGGCCCCCTTCTGCTAGTCTTTTCAATAGTTTTAAACTATCCTTCCTGCATTGTTCTTGTGTTCCTGTGCATAATAATAAATCATCCACATATTGTATCAGTGTTCCTTCCAACTGTATTCCTTCTAAATCTGCTCTCAACACCTGATTGAATACATGTGGGGAATGTTTAAATCCTTGGGGCATCCTATTGTATGTGTATTGTTTCCCCTTGTACGTAAATGCAAAGAGATACTGACTTTCTTGAGCTAGTGGCACACTAAAAAATGCCGAACATAGGTCTATTACAGTAAACCATCTACTTTCAGGTGGTATATTTGTCATCAAGGTATAAGGGTTTGGAACCTCTGCTGGCATATCTTCCACTACCTCATTAATTGCCCTTAGATCATGCACCAATCTCCATTTTTCTCCGTCCGCCTTTTTCACTGGTAGTAGCGGTGTATTACACCTGCTCCGGGTTTCTTTTAATACCCCTGCTTCTATCAATCCCTTAATCGTCCCTCTAATTCCTTCAATTGCTTCTGTCTTGATTGGGTATTGCGGCCTATACGGCCCCTGGCATCCTGTCTTTAATCTGACTTCAACTGGATTAGCGTTTTTGACCCTCCCTACATCCGTGTCCTGTCTGGACCACAACTCCTGCGGGAGGGAGTTCAAATCCTGCTCTAACCTCTCTCTCCACTCCAGTTCCTGTTTCTCGATTTGCACTCCTATTGTTATCTGCTTCGGTTTCCCAAGCATTTTAACATCCAAAATTATTTTCGTCATTTGTCCATTGCTGGACGTCCAAATATCTACATTGTCTGTCTGGACAAATTCTAAATCTTGTGCTCTCAACACCATTGGCCCTAGGTCTTTTGATCTGTATCCCGGATTCACTTTCAATGTGACATGTGGCTCCGCCCCAGATACAGAGAACCATTTGTTAACCCATTCATTCCTAACAATGGTGAGGGCTACTCCCTCTAGTCCGATTAAAATACTTCCTGACTTTATTTCCTGTTCTCGTCCTGCCTCCCTTTCCCATTTCTCCTGTATCTCAGGTTCTTGCCCTTCATCAAATATCATTGTACTGTGTAATTCTGTTCTTGGCCATTTGGCTTGTGGAACCCAAGTGTTTATAAGCTTTCCCCAAACTTCCCATATCTGTTTTTTAACTTGTTCCTCTATATCTCCCAACCAATATACATTAACCCCTTCCTTTCCTGGTATTTCAAGTGGATACATTCCCATCAAATCAATTCCTTGTTCGGTGCATTCTAATTTTAGTCCTAGACCTAGGATTGCATCCCTTCCCAATAGATTTAAAGGAGTTTTATCACATACTAAAATAGGTACATGGGTTGTCTTATTTCCAATGGTAACAGGCACCGGCGTCGTCATTCGAGCTAATGTTACTTTCCCCGAGAACCCCACAGTTTTTACAAACTGGTTTGACAATGGTAAGTGATCCGCATATTTCGTTTGCATGCACGTACATGTGGCGCCGGTGTCTATCATCATGGGGACCTCGATCCCTCCTACTCTAACGTTAACTATAGGTTCCTGCTCTGCAGTTTCTGTTATCTGTACGTACTGTCCTACCATTTCGGGGTTCTCTGGGCCTCCCTATGGGGAATTCTGATGGTTTACCGGCCCTTGAAACATCGGGATGCTGTTTGGCGATCCTTGGATCAGTTGTTGGCCTGTCTGCTGCTGGTTTTCTCCCTGTCTGGGGAAATTCCGCGGGCAATTCCTTTTTATGTGCCCTGCCTCCCCGCACCCCCAACACACACCTGAAGGGCCAGGCAGTGGTCCCTGTCTCGGAGTCTGATGATTAACCTGTCCCTGTCCTCTCTGATTCTGATAGGGTGGTCTACCACCTCCCTGTCCTTTCCCATTTCTATTCCAGTCAGTCTGACTTTGCAGGGCGTATGGGTTTTGATAATTTAGGCCATAGGCTCCTGGGTTCATGGACAGTGGGAAGGCAGAAATGTTATAGGTTACGACGGGCTGGCCTCCATCTCCGCTCCCCCCTTTGATTAGTGCAGGTATTTCCTCTGGCTTTTGCTCCACCATCATTGGTGCTATTTTTCTGGGTGCGAGATCCTCTTTTGCCTTCAGTTTATCCTTGCTTTTGATCTCCTCCAACTGTGCCTGAAGGAGTTTACGTTGTACCTCCTTCAGCTGTTTGTCTGCATTCTTTTCATCTTTGCGATGTCTCTCTACTGCATGGGCAACATAATCCACAAACTCTCGGTAATTTTTTGAGTCCAAGCCCACCACTTCCTCCAGCCTTGTCTTAGCTGGGGCTGGCAAGCCCTCTAGGATTGCAGCCCGGAACATGGAGTTGGTCAGTGGGTCTATTAGAATGTCCCTCTCCGTGTCCCTTCTCCACCTTTTTAATTGATTCTCTACATACACCGCTGCATTCTCCTCCTCACCCAGTGGCTCTCCCTTTAGGGTTTTTACATCCATTCGATTGGGGTACATATCCCGCAGTGCCTGCCAGATGTCTTGGCGGTACTGGTCCATTAGTATCCCATCCACCGCTGGGTCATAAGCTGCGGTCGGGATGCCAGCACGTCTCATTACTTCCGCCATTTGGTCCATTCCTAGCACCTTTGTCAGGAGAGCTTTGATGTCGCCCAGTGCCATCCTTTTTCCCACCATTCCCTCCTCCAACTGTCCAATCCACCTTCCAGCCCCATCCAAAATATTGGGTAATTCATTAATTAAATTAGGCAAATCCTGACCTGACCAAGGGATATACTGCGGTCTGCCACCCTTCAGAATCACCGGGAATACCCTTTTCCCTCTCCTATCCACATCTGGAAACTTTACAGGTGGGTGCCTTTCCCGCCTTGATTTTCTTTGCACCCCTAACACTGATTGCCTCCCTTCGTCTTCACTACTCTCTTCTGTTTCTCCTTCCATCTCTCTATATCTTGTCTCTTTTCTCCCTCCTTTCGTGCCCATTCCTCCTTCGTCATCTGTTCTATGTCATATTCTCCCTCAAAATTCATTGTGCCTGATATAACTGGGTACAGTCCCGTGAAGCTCTGTTTCTCTAAGTATGGGGGTGGGGCTACGTTTGGATCTTCCAATTTTGCTTTTTCCTCAAGTTGTACTGGCATCTGCATCCTACCTCCCCTCCATACCCCTCTTCTCTCTTTCCCTTCTTGTTGGAATAGGGCTAATATCTCTAACTCCTTTTCTCGCTTTTCCCTTCTTTTACTCGTTTTATCCTTAATCTTATAATTCTTTATCATTCCCTTCTGGTCCTCACACCTCTCTATGGACCATGTGCCTTCCTCCGGCCACTGTGTATTGGTCTTATTTGTTCTTTTGGCCCATTTTTTAGAGACGTGTTCTATATCTCCCCTAAGGGCTGGGAACTTATCCCCTAATATCTCCACTGGTGTCTTAACTTGGTGCGCCATTACTCGTCTTTTTGGATCACTGTCACAATTTTTGTCACTTAGTCTGTCAGAGTTAGGTATCACAGTGATTATTACTTGCTGTATTGTTTTTCCGTGCTCAGTCCCCTGTTTACCTTTCCTTTGGATTTCTTTTGCCAATATCTGTAATTCTAACCGGGGTCCTGATATCCACTTCCCCGTAGTCCCCTGTCCCGGCACTATTTTCCTCTCCCGGGCCAGAGGGTAGTAGGTTTTCACTTGCTCGTCTATGTGTATAAGAATCCTGTATCGGTCAGATCCCTTTATTAATTTCTCTAGGGTTTCCAATTTTATTTCGTCTATCCAATTCCTATCGACTACTCTTTCCCATTTTACATACGGCCACTCATTCTTTATCTCCTCTAAGTTAATTATGTGTGTAATCTTTTTCCAATCCAGTGTTGCTTCCGTTTTTGTTATTATTCAAAGATTAGTTATTCCCAATCTTGCCACCAGGCAATTTTGTCAGGGTAATCTTTCCAAGTTGTTAGTTATTACCCTACCTATGTTCCGACTCTCTCTCTTATTTCTGTCCTTCACGCTGTTTTCTCAGACCAGTTTGTTCAAATTGGTCTTTTACTTCCTCTATTCTAGCTGCTACTCCCCTTTCCTGTGCTTAAAATCCACTCCTGTGCTTTTGACTACTGTATTAGGTCAGAGAGCGATCTCTCACTGATCTCTCTCCCTCTCGGTTGACGTCCCTTACCCGAGGTCCTGGGTAGGTTTGGACTGGCAGGTTTTCCCACACTTACTCTCTTCTGGGCAAGTCGTGACCTGAAAAACCCGCTCCAAACCGCTTGACTTAACCTAATTGCATTACTTTAGCTTTCGGCCTTTTTCCCGTCTCACTTTTTACCCATTCACAGACAATACAGTATTCGCAGCGCGCTTTTGCATGCAAAAATTCTGCTCTTCGGATCAGACTCAGTCTCTCAAAATTTTTACACAATTTGGTTTTACCTGTGCAGGATATCTTTTTGGGTTGGGGAGATCCAGGACCAGCAGAGAGCCGGGCGCACCGGGCCTCGAGAAAACCCCTTTCTGACAACAAGGATTTACATGCATGCAAGTCTGCTTACCTTGTTGACAGAAGGCCGGCTGGGGACTTCTCGGTTCCGGTCGGACCACCGTCTCCGCTACTCCTTCCAGATGCTTTTCTGGGCGATCTCTCACCAACCCTGCTCGCAGCGCCAATTTTGTCGTGGTTCCCCAGGACGACAATTCGTTCACATCGGTTTAAAACAGAGAGTCTGAGCAGCGATCTTTCAAGCAAAAGACTTTATTTCTCAGCACAAGAGACAAAGCCGGGAGCGTCCGGAACACTCCAAAGAGCCCTTGGGCTTACACTCTTTTATGTACATTTCAGCCTCCTATCTCAAGATCCTTATCTCCCTTTTACTGCCTGTCCTTGGTTGTAATCTTACCCTACAGCCCTATCTTTCTTTGGCCACCATTAATTTTAGTTGACCCTTTATCTGTTTTCTTTGCATTTGGTCGTTCCCTGTTATATCTCTTCGTTTCTTAAACCATGGTGGTTATAACTCTTGCTCTTATCTGAACTTTTCTGTTTGTACAATAATCGTGGTTTTGTAAGCTAAGGCGAATGTGTTTAGAAGAAAAGACATCCCCCTGCTGATTTATGGTCCACTAATGTGTTTAGCAGAAAAGACATTCTCTCTGCTGGTTTATAGTCCACTATTAAGTTGAACCACCGAGCAGTCTTCCTTGTTTTCTTAAGTGACTATTGTCTGCTTTCCTTAATTAGTGATTGCTATATTACTTCTCTAGTTCCTTCACTTTGACTATATCGACTACACTTGATTATATTAGGTCACACGAAGTTACTTTAGGTTACATATCCATTTTCACTACTTATCTAAATCTGCTTTATTATTTCACTAAAACCTATGAATCTGAATTCCATACTAAACTCATACAATATCCAGTACAATTTCCCTTACACTTGGCCTTGAGCCTCATCGACTGCATGTGCTTTTGGCTCACTGTCTAGCTGCTGGTGGATTTACCTGGCCTGCCTTGGCTTCTGTCCTCACCCTTGCTGTCCCAATTGCCGCCCAGCCCTCACTCAGCCCTGGTCTCTGGTCAAGTTACCTGGCTGCTCCCTGAAAACGTCAGAGCTACCAGGCTCTGGTGCTCCCACGCACTATGGCGCCCCCATTGACTGGGGCCCTGCGCTGCAGTGCTACGTGTTTCATTGTCAGACCATCTCTGCCCATGGTTACTTTCTTTTTATATTTCTTGGAAGTTGGTCCCCTGTTCTATTTTCTGTCTTTTAGTTTCATGTTCATCCTTTGCTGATTTTTCAATCCCTCCCAAACCTCAGCCTTATTATTTTTTCTTGCCAATATGTAAATTCCTTCTTTGAATGCATTTCCGTCCTACTTTTCCAAAATGGAAAGTCTATTCTTTGAAAATTATGAATTATGCCAGTGCATAATTGACGTATGAAAGTTGGCTGTGTAATTAAGTGACGTTTAACAACACCAGGTTAAAGTCCAACAGGTTTATTTGGTAGCAAAAGCCACACCAAATTTGCTACCAAATAAACCTGTTGGACTTTAACCTGGTGTTGTTAAACTTCTTACTGTGTTTACCCCAGTCCAACGCCGGCATCTCCACATCATAATTAAGTGACAGCAGATTTCAGTGGCGATATCTCAGAAGTAACATGGATGAAAACATTTCAGTTGTGATGTTTTTGTGCAATCCATGCAGATTTCCTCAGAATACATGCTTCAGTACAATTGGTAGTAATTTGAAATAAATTGCTTTAATAAGTATTTCTAACTTGTTATAAAATTGGACTGATGATAAATCATTTTTGATCACACACTATCTTGAGTAACTTGATTTTGGATTACTGCAAATGACTTTAAATTGCCTTTAAAAATGTGCAGAACCATAAGATAGAAATATTGTGGAACCGTGACTGTTTTCACAAAAACATCCAAAACCTTTTAATATGTGAAATATTAGTGTGTTTGCACTCAATAAACAGCTGAATTAAGAAGGTTCCTCAAAAACCTGCTAATGAGTATAGTTAATGGCAGCTTGCAATGATGTTTCATGTTTCCTAGGGCTGTGATCGGTTTGAGAGGGTCTCCCTTAGGAGCAAACTTCTCTTTGACCCAGGGAGAGCCGGAGATTCTGGTCTCTGGTCAAGTTGGAATGCATTCTGACGTTGCCTGGCAGGTTGGGATGAAAACTTCTGATATATAAAGAGCTGTGTTCGTATGTGCAATGCAATTCATGAAAATGTATGTTGGCTGGGTTTTTCCTGGCCTGTTCGACACAGATGCAGTCCTGTTATGGCCACTAACTCTTGCAATAGGGCCATGTGGGATCACACCGGGAAGATCTCAGGATGAGATCTTCCCATTCTACCCTTGTGCCAATGATGTAATCACAGTGAGGGCATGAACCTGATTACCATCAATTGAAATACATTCTAGACCACTGCTACACAAATATCAAATATGCCTACCATTCTATCGTCTGCCCACACTTTTGCAAATCAGACCACAAGGCTGCGCTTCTGCTCCGGGCTTACAAGCAAAAACTGAAATGGGAGAATCCGTTAAAGAAAGTCATGCAATGTTGGTCTGAGAAATTGGATGATCTCCTACGGGACTGCTTCAAGTCAGTAGATTGGTCAATATTTAAAAACTCAACGACTAACCTGAACAAATACGCCACTACGGTAACTGACTTCCTTAGTAAGTGTGTAGAAGACTGTGTGCTGAAGAAGTAAATCCGTGCGTTTCCCAACTGGAAACCGTGGATGAACAGGGATATACATTGCCTGCTGCAGTCCAGGTCTGAGGCATTCTCAGGCGATCCTGACCTATAAAGGAAATCCAGATCTGACTTAGAGCTCCATCAAACATGCCAAAAGACAGTACCGGACCAAGCTAGAGTTCCAAGCTAGCCACATGGACCCGCACCGAGTATGGCAAGGTCTGCAAGACATAACAGGCTACACGATGAAGGCATGTAGGATCGCCAATACCAACACACCCCTCCCCGATGAGCTTGATGCATTCTGTGCCAGTTTAGAGCAAGAGGTCAGTGACAGCACGCTCTCCACCCCAGAATCCCCGGCTGAACTCGTATCCAAGGTCACCATGGCAGACATCAGATCAGCCTTCTTAGTCAACCAATGGAAAGCAACTGGCCCAGGCGGGCTACCCGGACAAGCAATCAGAACCTGCACCAACCAGCTGGTGGGGCTATTCGCAGACATCTTTAACCTCTCTGAGGTCCCTATCTACTTCAAGACCATCGCCCCTGTACCAAAGAAAAACCAGGCAGCGTGCCCTAATGACTATTGTCTGGTGGCTTTGACATCCATCATTATAAAGTGCTTCGAAAGGTTAGTCATGGCACAAATCAATTCCAGCCTCCTAGATTGCCTGGATCCACTACAGTTCGCCTACCACCGCAACAGGTCCACAGCAGACGCCATTTCCCTGCCCCTATACTCAACCCTAGAACACCTGGATAACAAGGACATCGATGTCAGACTCCTTGATTACAGCTCAGCCTTCAACACCGTTATTCCTACAGAACTCATTTCCAAACTCCATGGCCTGGGGCTTGGCTCCCCTCTCTATGACTGGATCCTAGACTTCCTAACCACAGACCACAATCTGTAAGGATAGGCAACAACACCACCTCCACAATCCTCAACACCAGTGCCCCACAAGGCTGCGTCCTCAACCCCTTGCTATACTCCTTATACACCTATGACTGTGTGGCCAAGTTCCCCATCAACTCGATTTTCAAGTTTGCTGATGACACCATTGTAGTGGTGAGTCTGATCTCAAACAATGATGAGACGGAGTACAGGAAAGAGATAGAGAATCTGGTGAACTGGTGCAACAACAATAATCTCTCTCAATGTCAACAAAATGAAGGAGATGGTCATTGAATTAAGGAAGTGTAGTGGAGGACATATCAATGGGGGCGAAGTGGAAATGGTCGAGAACTTCAAATTTCCAGGTCTCCAGATCACCAACAACCTGTCCTAGTCCCTCCTTCGACGCTATAGTTAAGAAAGCCCACCAACACCTCTACTTTCTCAGGAGGCTCTGAAAATTTGGCATGTCCGCTATGACTCCAACTTTTACAGATGCACCATAGAAAGCATTCTTTCTGGTTGTATCATAGCTTGGTATGGTTCCTACTCTGTCCAAGACCAGAAGAAACTACAAAGGGTCATGACAAAGCCCAGCCCATCACACAAACCAGCCTCCCATCCATTGACACTGAATACACTTACCACTGCCTTGGAAAAGCCGCCAAAATAATCAAGAACCCCACGTACCCTGGACGTACTGTGTTCCACCTTCCATCAGGAAAAGATAACAAAAATCTGAGGTCACGTACCAACCGACTCAATAACAGCTTCTTCCCTGCTGCCATCAGACTTTTGAATGGACCTACCATGTATTAAGTTGAACTTTTTCAACCCCCCAGCTATGACTGTAAAACTACATTCTGCACCCTTTCCTTTCCTTTCCTTCTCTATGTATGGTATGAACAAAGAAAATTACAGCACAGGAACAGGCCCTTCGGTCCTCCAAGCCTGCACTGACCATGCAGCCCGATTAAACTAAAACCCCCTACTCTTCCGGGGACCATATCCCTCTATTCCCATCCTTTTCTTGTATTTGTCAACATGCGTAGGTTAGAGGGATTTAGCGGGTAAATGTGTAGGGATATGGGGGTAGGGCCTGGGTGGGATTGTGGTCGGTGCAGACTTGATGGGCCGAATGGCCTCTTTCTGTACTGTAGGGTTTCTATGATTCTGTGATACGATAGGTCCATTCAAAAGTCTGGTGGCAGCAAGGACTAAGCTGTTCTTGAGTCGGTTGGTACATATTTTTGATTTGATTTATTATTGTCACATGCGTTAGTATAAAATGAAAAGTATCGTTTCTTGCGTGTTATACAGCCAAAGCATATCGTTCATAGAGAAGAAAAGGAGAGAGTGTAGTGTTACAATCATAGCTAGAGAAAGATCAACTTAATACAAGGTTGGTCCATTCAAAAGTCTGACAGCAGCAGGGAAGAAGCTGTTCTTGAGTTGGTAGGTACACGACCTCAGACTTTTGTAACTTTTTCCCGATGGAAGAAGGCGGAAGAGAGTATGTCTGGGGTGCGTGTGGTCCTTGATTATGCTGGCTGCTTTTCTGAGGTAGCAGGAAGTGTAGACGGAGTCAGTGGATGGGAGGCTGATTTGCGTGATGGACTGGGCTCCATTCACAACCCATAATAGTTTTTTGCTGTCTTGGTCAGAGCAGGAGCCATACCAAGCTGTGATTCAACCAGAAAGAATACTTTCTATGGTGCATTTGTAAAAGCTGCTGAGGGTCGTAGTGGATGTGCCAAATTCCCTTAGCCTCCTGAGAAAGTAGAGGTGCTGGTGGGCTTTCTTAACTATAGCGTCAGCATAGAGGGACCAGGACAGGTTGTCGGTGATCTGGACGCCTAGAAACCTGAAGCTCTCGACCATTTCCACTTCTTCACCTTTGATGTAGACAGGGACTATCTCCTTCATTTTACTGACATTGAGAGAGACATTATTGCCATCGCACCAGTTCACAGGATTCTCTATCTCTTTCTTGTAGTTCGTTTCATCATTGTTTGAGATCTGACCCACTATGATGGTATCATCAGCGAATCTGAAAATGGAGTTGGAGTGCAATTTTCCTCATAGGTCACAGGAGTATAAGGAGAATAGTAAGGAGCTGAGGATACACCCTTGTGGGACACCAGTGCTAAGGATAATTGTGGAGGAGGTGTTGTCTACCCTTACTGATTATGCTCTGTCGGTTAAGAGGTCTAGAATCCAGTCGTACCATAGAAAATTACAGCTCAGAAACAGGCCTTTTGGCCCTTCTTGTCTGTGCCGAACCATTTTATGCCTAGTCCCACTGACCTGCACTTGGACCATATCCCTCCACACCCCTCTCATCCATGAACCCGTCCAAGTTTTTCTTAAATGCATTTACCACTTTATCCAGCAGCTCATTCCACACTCCCACCACTCTCTGCGTGAAGAGGCCCCCCCTAATATTCCCTTTAAACTTTTCTCCTTTCACCCTTAACCCATGCCCTCTGGTTTTTTTTCTCCCCTCGCCTCAGCGGAAAAAGCCTGCTTGCATTCACTCTATCTATACCCATCAAAATCTTATACACCTCTATCAAATCTCCCCTCAATCTTCTACGCTCCAGGGAATAAAGTCCCAACCTATTCAATCTCTCTCTGTAACTCAGCTTCTCAAGTCCCGGCAACATCCTTGTGAACCTTCTCTGCACTCTTTCAATCTTATTTACGTCCTTCCTGTAACTAGGTGACCAAAACTGTACACAATACTCCAAATTCGGCCTCACCAATGCCTTATATAACCTTACCATAACACTCCAACTTTTATACTCGATACTCCGATTTATAAAGGCCAATGTACCAAAGGCACTCTTTACGACCCTATCCACCTGTGACGTCACTTTTAGGGAATTCTCTACCTGTATTCCCAGATCCCTCTGTTCAACTGCACTCTTCAGAGACCTACCATTTACCCTGTACGTTCTTCTTTGGTTTATCCTTCCAAAGTGCAATATCTCACACTTGTCTGCATTAAATTCCATTTGCCATTTTTCAGCCCATTTTTCTAGTTGGTCCAAATCCCTCTGCAAGCTTTGACAACCTTCCTCACTGTCCACTACACCTCCAATCTTTGTATCATCAGCAAACTTGCTCATCCAATTTACCACATTATCATCCAGATCATTGATATAGATGACAAACAACAATGGACCCAACACCGATCCCTGTGGCACACCACTAGTCACAGGCCTCCACTCAGAGAAGCAATCCTCCACAACCACTCTCTGGCTTTTTCCATTGAGCCAGTGTCTAATCCAATTTACTACCTCCCCATGTATACCTAGCGGCTGAACCTTCCTCACTAACCTCCCATGAGGGACCTTGTCAAAGGCCTTGCTGAAATCCAGGTAGACAACATCCACCGCCTTCCCTTCATCCACTTTCCTGGTAACCTCCTCGAAAAACTCTAATAGATTGGTCAAACATGACCTACCACGCACAAAGCCATGTTGACTCTCCCTAATAGCCTAATAGCCTCGTAGAGGGAGCAGCCGAGCCCTAGGTCAAGGAATTAGGAGATGAGTTTTATTGGGATAATGGTGTTGATAATGGTGCAATAATGATGTTATAGGAGTCATTCTAATAGCTCAGCCACCTTTTCAAGCTGAGCAGTGCTGTGCAGGAGAACCCTGAGAATGTCATATCTGAAATTTGGCATCTGAATGTGTTCTGCCATTCATCTTTCCCATTCTCCTGAGATCCATAGAAACCCTACAGTGCAGAAGGAGGCCATTCGGCCCATCGAGTCTGCACCGACCACAATCCCACCCAGGCCCTACCCCCACATATTTTACCCGCTAATCCCTCTAACCCACGCATCCCAGGACTCTAAGGGACAATTTTTAACCTGGCCAATCAACCTAACCCGCACATCTTTGGACTGTGGGAGGAAACCGGAGCACCCGGAGGAAACCCACGCAGACATGAGGAGAATGTGCAAACTCCACACAGACAGTGACCCGAGCAGGGAATCGAACCCGGGACCCTGGAGCTGTGAAGCAGCAGTGCTAACCACTGTGCTACCGTGCCGCCCACTTGGCCCTGTCATGCACTGTCTCCAGGTAGGAGGGACACATTGCTGCTGCTGACTTCTTCAGCCTTTTCCAAGCATGCTTTCTTGGTTTGAAAGGCCCGCTTCTTCCTTCCATTTATGGAAGCCTTCACCTTACTTCAGCCCTTCAGATTCCACAGCCATATCTTGAACCAAAAATCCAAAACCCGGGGGCGGGGGAGAGTGGCGGGATGGGGAGAGCCGGGAGAGAGTAAGTGAGCAGCCTTCGCAGGTTACTTCATTTCTGTAGTTACCGCCACCTCAATAATCCATGTCCAGTTGAGTCTTTCTGAGCCATGACAGGGTCCCCCTGAATTAGAACTAATTTATTTGTCAGATTTAGCATATCATGCAAACTGCTGTCTGTTTGATCAGAAACCCGGAAGCAAGATGCCAATCCTTTGCCTCAGCAAAGCCCACTTCACCAGCAATCAGATTTCTAACTTGCTGCTAGTCCTGTCCTCTCGCCAGTGATTAGTGCTTGCAAATTCTGCTCTGTCATCCTATGGACTAACTGTGTTTTACATATGCTATTTGTAGAATCTTTCTGCCTGCTAATTGACTCCATAATACTGTGTGCACTTTAGAAGTTGGTTGTTAGGAATTCTGCACAAAGTCACAAGTACATGATAAGGAACAGTGATTCCTTAATTGTCAACCTTGAATGTAAAGGCAGTTGGGTTCAAGATCTACTCCAGGATTTGAACACATAATCTAGGCTATTAATCTTGTACATTCCTGAAAGCGTGTTGTATTGTCAGAGGTACTATCTCTCAGGTGAGACATTAAACCAAGACTCATTATACCTATGTTGGTGGATGTTGGAAATGGGATATTTCTGGTATCCTCCTGTGTCATTGGTCAACATGTATTCCTCAAACAACACTGCCTGAAACAGTTTAATAGAAGTTTTATTTTATTGTTGTTTGTGGGATCAAGTTTGGATCAGCAAATTCAAATTGATTTGAAATCAGTTAGCCAAAAACATTCATTTACATTAAATAACTTATTTTCCAAATGCCCCAGAAAAAGTTTGCTTGCAATCAAAATAATTGCACTCAAAAGTAATTAATTGGCTGTGAAATCCTCTGGAATGTTCCGAGAATGTGAAAGGTTGAAACATTTTTTAAAAGTCTGTTAAATCTACTAATCTTTTGCACCGGGGAAACGTGCTTTTCACACAGCTGGAAAGGTAGCTTTCGGTGCAAGAGCGTTTCGCGTCTGGCGTGAAAGATCATGCCCTTTGTATCCATATACATTACTGCCCATTCCTTACCATTTTAAGTTTCCTTTCTTATTACTACATTGTAATCCCATAGTTACTTGAACTTGCATTCCTCATTGTCCTTTCCTATTTAATATGAGACTGCTTCCTTCTCTAGTACAACCCATTGCTCACATTTGTTTATGTCCCTTATTCCTTAGTCATCAAGATTAATGGCTTTTACTGAAGCACTGCTTAAGTACAACACTGGCAAGTTTGTACTCATAAACCCTCAGATAGCAAGTCGTTGAGCCTCATGCTGAAAGGAGATAAGGAAATAGCACAAATTAAATGTTTGTGTTTATCTTGATTTGCGGTATTATATTGCCCCAGTACACAATATTCAAATGCATTGATCTTACTCAATTTGTAACTCTTGTAACGTGGATAGCTTGAGCTAAAAGGAAAGTGACTCCTATCGCCTGTCATAAATGTTTATTCACAGATTTACAAAAGCCATTGGTTCCAATCTTCCATTTTAGACAAAGAACATTTAAACATTTTTTTTTAGTATGTGCCCCATGCAGGAATGTGCAGCTCGGAAATGTTTGATTTCTGAGAGCAAGATATAACAGCCAATCATGCCTTTGTAGCAATGATGTTCCTAAGCCACAAATTAAACATTTAACTGGATAAATGTCAAAATGAATCAAACTGTACAGTGCACAATATTTGTGAAATGAGACTCAATTGAGATAATCCTGCTTTAAATACTAGATCCTGTGCAGGTCCTTATTTAAGAAAATTAGGGTTTAATGTATTGTGCTTAAAGTCTCTTAAATAGAGAACCAGTGTCACATTCAAACAAAACTTTATGTACATATCATACCGATACAAAGAAAAATTAGTTCAAAATACAAAGATATGTAAAATTGAAATACAGAACTGTTTGAAACTGCCCCCATCGGAGCAAATTCAAATTGATTTGAAATTAGTTAGCCAAAAATATTCATTTATATCAAATAACTTTCCAAATGCCCCAGAAAAATACTTTTTTCTTAAATTTATATGATCTGAAACTGATCCAAGTGTTCCATAAAATCAGATTTGTAGACTGTTCCAATCATTATGCAGATAAATGATCCCAGGACAATTTTCAGATCCCCAAAATAATCTGATATTCTAATGCATCTTTCAGCATTAGCACATGAGTCGATTCTCCAAATAAAATTTAGAATTTCACTTCTCAAAAGAGATCCATTGCAATATAAGGAAAAATATTGGACTGTATTCAAATTCACTAAATGTTCATTGGATATAAGCATCAGCATGCAGTGTGTATTGCTGTCTTTGTCCATTGGACAAAACCACGTCAGTATTTAGTAGTGAATTGCTGAATCTCTGGGAATAATTTTTACCGGCAAGCACTTCCCAGTGGGTCAGGTTGACCTACGTTGCAAATGGCTGACAAAGTGCTTGTCATTAGAGGGCCAAGCCCTGTCTCTGCCTCTCTCAGTTTATGTGCTGTCTTATCCAGCAAGGAGAGAAGCTGAGAGCTAAGAATCTTAGAAATGTTTTATGAGGAGAGGAAGAAAGGACAACACTTGTGGAGGATAGCTTAGCACCATCTTATTGCCCATATCCATTCCTAAGTGTGTGTTGGCTGCTCAGATGAGATTCTGAGGTACCTGCAGAGAGAGGAATGAGTTCAGCTGCAAGGTATCTTGGCTGAGGAACGCCATGCAGAAAAATTCTGGGGATATCAAAGTATGAGGTTTGACACCTGAAAATATTATACCACTCATCTTTCCTTCCCACTGAAGTATTGGATCTTTTTGCTGCACTGTCTTCAGGTTGGATGGACCACATTTTTGCTGCTGATTTCCTCAGTCACATCATGCCTCTTTGGTTGGAGAGGTTGCCCTTTTCCTAACAAGGGCAGCACGGTGGCACAGTGGTTCGCACTGCTGCCTCACAGCGCCAGGGTCCGATTCCCGGCTTGGGTCACTGTCTGTGTGGAATTTGCAAGTTCTCCCCGTATCTGCGCCGGTTTCCTCTGGGATCTCTGGTTTCCTCCGGGATCTCCGATTTCCTCCCACAGCCTGAAAGACGTGCTGCGGTGGCTAGGGGAAGTTCACAGTAACTTCATTGCACTGTTAATGTAAACCGTACTTGTGATAAATAAATCCTTGGAAAAGATAATCATTCACTTCAGTCCCTCAGATCCTGCAACAGAACTTCTGGTAAGAGTCAAAGACCTGTGGACCAGCCTTCCCAAGTCTCCTGTCTATTTCATTCTTTCCCTAGCATCAGGAATCCATATCCAGTTGAGTCATTTTATTCCCTGTCAGGTCCCTATAATTGAAAATCCTTCTTTTGACAGATCCAGCGGCTGATCTTGCCTGCCCTTTCTGATTGGTCAGGAACTCAAAAGCGAGATACTAATACTGTCCCTCAGTTAAAGAGTCACAAAATATCCCTTTGGAGATTTGATCTGCTAGCTCTCCAGCTAATTCAGCAGGAACTACATTTTGAAAATTCTGCCCTATGTGTAATAATTTTAAAGTTAAAATGCACATAGGCCTGAAATTCTGACCTTGTGCGTCTATCAGGGCAAGGGTTTGAAATTTGAGAGGAAAAAGGTTCTGCAGGTTTTATGTGACATGAACACATAAATGTCAGCTGATACTCAAGTGCCCCGTCAAAAGAGTGCGACACCATTCTCTTTCAGATCAGTTGCCAAACTTTGATCCCATCTGTCTTCCCAGGTGGAATAAAAAATCCCATGACATTACTTTGAGAAAGAGCTGAGGAATCATCCCTTTTGCCTTCGGCAATATTTATCCCTTTAATAAAATAATTATCTACTCATTACCAAATTCCTGTTTATGGGAGTTTGCTGTGCACAAAATGCATGTTTTGCATTACAACAGTGAAGTACAACTTTGGCTATTAAGTGCTTCGGGCAATCCTGAAGTTGTAAATGTTTCATGATTGCATTTGGAATACTGCGCCCAGTTCTGGTCGCCACACTACCAGAAGGATGTGGAGGCTTTAGAGAGAGTGCAGAGGAGGTTTACCAGGATGTTGCCTGGTATGGAAGGGCTTAGTTATGAGGAGAGATTGGGTAAACTGGGGTTGTTCTCACTGGAAAGACGGAGGATGAGGGGTGACCTAATAGAGGTGTATAAAATTATGAAAGGCATAGATAGGGTGAACGGTGGGAAGCTTTTTCCCATGTCGATGGTGACGTTCACGAGGGGTCATAGGTTCAAGGTGAGGGGGGGGAGGTTTAACATGGATATCAGAAGGACATATTTTACGCAGAGGGTAGTGGGGGCCTGGAATGCGCTGCCGGGCAAGGTGGTGGAGGCGGACACACTGGAAACGTTTAAGACTTATCTAGATAGCCACATGAACGGAGTGGGAATGGAGGGATGCAAAAGAATGGTCTAGTTTGGACCAGGGAGCGGCGCGGGCTTGGAGGGCCGAAGGGCCTGTTCCTGTGCTGTATTGTTCTTTGTATCATAGAATCAGTACAGTGCAGAAAGAGGCCATTTGGCCCATTGAGTCTGCACCGACCACACTCCCACCCAGGCCTTACCCCCATATCCACCCGCTAATCCCTCTAACCTACACATCTCAGGAGACTAAGGGGCAATTTTTTTAGCATAGCCAATCAACCTAACCTGCACATCTTTGGACTGTGGGAGGAAACCGGAGCACCCGGAGGAAACCCACGCAGACACGGGGAGAATGTGCAAACTCCACACAGACAGTGACCCGAGCCGGGAATCGAACCCAGGTCCCTGGAGCAGCAGTGCTAACCACTGTGCTACCGTGCCGCCCCAAGTACTTCTTTCCTTTTCTCTACTTCTATATGATTGTGACCACTCAATTATCAATTGCACTCAGATGGCAATGGACCACAAAAGAACATACAGCTTCACTATTGAGACTTCCAAGTTCTTCTGAAGGTCACTGGGGCATGATGGCAGTATTCTGAGTATGGTCACTACTAAATCGTCCAGAATTATTACTTTTTTCACCTGTAAGGAGGTGACTATCTTGTTGGCACCTCAATATTTAAAAAAAACTGGCATGAGGACAGAGCGTTCCAGTGGGAATCGGGGCTTTGAAAAAAAAATGGTGCAAGGCCAGATTAAGAGTGTTCCAGAGAGTGTCAGGGATCTAAAAAAAAACTGGTGAGAAGACAGAGCTAGAGTTGATTAATATTTCATTGTGTTTGCTAAATTTCCAATTAAATAGTAAATAAATAATTCAAGGCATGGCAGGGCTGCTGAAAGGGGAAAGTAAAGGTTAAAACCCACATAAGTAAAATTGCCTCGAGGCAGCTGCAAGACCATGTGGAAACTGAGCAGGGTGGGAGTTTTCTGACAAATATACAAGATGCTGTTTTGTCCAGTGTAACTCAGTGTTGAAGGTCATGGTATAGTGTAAACATGATAGTAAAATCACTGTATATGTGTATGAATATTGATTAGGTAACTATTTAATGTACCAAATCATATTAACTTGGTAAATGCAAATAAACTCTTATCTGTATAATAGTGTAATAATGTATTGTAGTTGATTGAGAGCTTATGCTCCACCTTGTATGGGTATAGCTTCCCTTCAGCCTCTTGAATCAAAATCCGTACAAGGTAACTCGAGTCTCGTTTGTTCTCTGTGGAATTGAGGGTTTGAATCCCTCCCTTTCAGTTGCTCAGACCTGTTAAGTGCACATGCTGCACCATATGGGGACTCTAGGGTGCAATGTAACTCATGGACAGCTGTATGTCCAGAAAATGCTACCAATTGGAAAAACTCAAGCACTCCATCATGAATCTCAAGGAGCAGCTAGTGTCTTGAGATGTATTCACAAAAATGAGTGCTACCTGCATAGCACGTTCAGCAGTTGGTCACCCTGCAACTTAAGAAAGTGCAGGGAGGGGTTGGGTGACCATCACACAGACAAGAAAGACAAGACAGGCAGTGCAGCAGGCACCTGAGGACATCCTACTTTCCATGTGCTCATGAGTATGGAAATAGGAAAATGCACCAGATTAATGTGTAGCTGGAGAGATAGTGCCGGAGGGAGGACTTCTGACTTCTGGGGCATTGGGACCAGTTCTGGTGAAGATGGGATCTGTATAAATATATAGGCAAATTTCTGAGTGCATAAACAATAGGATAGTAATCATTGGGGACTTCAACTACTCTACTATCAACTGGGAATTACGAAATCCATTTGATTTTTATGTGCAATAATGTCACAGGTGGAGAAGGTAGTGAAGAAGGCATATGGCATGCTTGCCTTTATAGGACCGGGCATAGAGTATAAAAGTTGGGGTCTGATGTTGCAGTTGTATAGAATGTTGGTTCGGCCGCATTTGGAATACTGCGCCCAGTTCTGGTCACCACACTACCAGAAGGACGTGGAGGCTTTAGAGAAAGTGCAGAGGAGGTTTACCAGGATGTTGCCTGGTATGGAAGGGCATAGTTATGAGGAGAGATTGGGTAAACTGGGGTTGTTCTCCTTGGAAAGACGGAGGATGAGGGGTGACCTAATAGAGGTGTATAAAATTATGAAAGGCATAGATAGGGTGAACGGTGGGAAGCTTTTTCCCAGGTCGGTGGTGACGTTCACGAGGGGTCATAGGTTCAAGGTGAGGGGGGGGAGGCTTAACACGGATATCAGAAGGACGTATTTTACACAGAGGGTGGTGGGGGCCTGGAATGCACTGCCGGGCAAGGTGGCGGAGGCGGACACACTGGGAACGTTTAAGACTTATCTAGATAGCCACATGAACGGAGTGGGGAATGGAGGGATACAAAAGAATGGTCTAATTTGGACCAGGGAGCGGCACGGGCTTGGAGGGCTGAAGGGCCTGTTCCTGTGCTGTTTTGTTCTTTGTTCTTGTTCTTTGTTCCAACCTCAAACATGGTATATTGTTTTTTTTGGGTATTAGTGAGAAACATTTGCGGAAACAGTGAGAACTGAGACCGCTCTCATTAAACAAATAAATAAAAGTGGAAGGAAGTAAATAAAACACTGCGAAGAACAATCTTTTACTTCAGCAAATTAACAATAAGCACTTAGTCCCTCAAAGACTGAAAACCCAAAAGTATCTGTTTCCCCCGGATCTAAACTCTGTGGCTGGTTTTTTACCGGTACGTCCACCCCGATTCCGGGGGTGGACGAGGCTTGGAGAACGGCATTCTGTTGGCCTCGGGCGGGATCATACGAACCTCGGGCGGACGTGCCGGTAAAATTCCGCCTTGTATTTCCATAAAGCTATTTGTGAAAACAAGCCAGTGATTACCACACCGTACAACTTTTGTGACCAGGACTTGGGAATGGCCTTTGGTTTAGTGGAGAGTATGATCTTTTGCACAAACTGGCTTGCCTTTAGCACTTCATCTCTAACTGAGCTGTTTCTTGAGGATGGCTGTCTCTCTCTCTCGCTGCTACTTCTTCAACACCTCATATGTATCTAACCTGCTTCCTGGCTCACAGCACTCTGACTACTAATTGTAACAATTACAAAGGATAACCTGTTCCCTATTCTTTCCTTTCTTTTAGTTGCTGCCCAGACATGGTTTACAAAATACATGGCAGTTTGATTTTTATTTGTGCAAAATAAATTCATTTTAATAGCATCTTAGCATTTTGTGACAGATATGAAGTGTTGTGCGCACAAATTTTTAGTCAGCATGTAACAAGCTCGATGAGAAGGAGTGTAATTTTAAATTTAGTCTCAGGAAATGAAGCTGAGCATGTGGATGAAATGGCAGCGGGTGATCACTTGAGACAGTGACCATAATACAGTTAGATTTAGCATCATTATGGAAAAGGATAAAGATAGATGGGGGGAGGGAATCGTGATGAGGTGACTGAGAGCGAGGAGGTTAGCCCGCAAGTAGAGAAGGATTGTAGACAGTGTAAGAGGGAGAATAGACAGGTGATGGAGAAGGGGAGAGCTCAGACCAAAGGTTTGAGATGTGCTATTTTCACACGAGGAGTGTAGTGAATAAAGTGGATGAGCTTAGAGTGTGGATTGATGCTTGGAAGTGTGATGTGGTGGCCATTACGGAGACTTGGGGACAGGGACAGGACTGGATACTTCAGGTGCCAGGTTTCAGATGTTTCAGAAAGGACAGAGGGGGGGGGGAGTGGCACTGCTGATCAGGGATGTTGTCACAGCTGTAGAGAAGGTGGAAGCCGTGAAGGGATTGTCTACGGAGTCTCTGTGGGTGGAAGTTCGGAGCGGGAAGGGGTCGATAACTTTGCTGGGTGTTTTCTACAGGCCGCCCAATAGTAACAGGGATGTTGAGGAGCAGATAGGGAAACCGATCCTGGAGAGATGTAGTAATAACAAGGTTGTTGTGATGGGAGACTTTAATTTCCCAAACATCGATTGGAATATCCCTAGGGTAAGGGGTTTGGATGGGGAGGAGTTTGTTAGATGTGTTCAGGAGGGTTTCCTGACACAGCATGTGGATAAGCCTACAAGAGGAGAGGCTGTACTCGATCTGGTACTGGCTAATGAGCCTTGACAGGTGTCGGATCTCTCAGTGGGGGAGCATCTTGGGGATAGTGATCATAACTCTATCTCCTTTACGCTAGCATTGGAAAGAGATAGAATCAGGCAAGCTAGGAAAGTGTTTATCTGGAGTAAGAGGAAATATGAAGCCATCAGGCAGGAGATTAGAGGCGTAAATTGGAAGGAGGCATTCTCGAGGAAAAGTACCGAAATAATGTGGCAGATTTTCAAGGAATGTTTGTCTGGAGTTCTGCATGACAACGTTCCGATGAGACAGGGAGGAGTTGGTAGGTTACGGGAACCGTGGTGCACGAAAGCTGTGCTGAACCCAGTCAAAAGGAAAAGGAAAGCGTACAAAATGTTCAGAGAGCTAGGCGATGATAGGGATCTAGATGAGTATACGGCTTGTAGGAAGGGACTTAAGAAAGAAATTAGGAGAGCCAGAAGAGGTCACGAGAAGGCCTTGGCAGGTAAGGTTAAGGAGAACCCTAAGGCGTTCTATAAATATGTGAAGAGTAAAAGGATGAGATGTGAAGGAATAGGACCTATAAAATGTGAAGGTGAGAAAGTCTGTACAGAACTGGAAGAAATAGCAGAGGTGCTGAATGAATATTTTATCTCTGTATTCACGTTGGAAAAAGACCTGGGTGGTTGTACTACAGGATTGAGCGGACTGAAAAGATTGAGTATGTGGACATTAAGAAAGAGGATGTGTTGGAAATTTTGAATAGCATCAAGATAGATAAGTCGCCGGGACTGGATGGGATGTACCCCAGGTGGGATGTACTGTGGGAGGCGAGGGAAGAGATTGCAAAGCCTCTGGCGATGATCTTTGCTTTGTTGATGGAGACGGGAGAGGTTCCGGAGGATTGGAGGATTGCGGATGTGGTTCCTATATTCAAGAAAGAGAATAGGGATAGCCCAGGAAATTACCGACCGGTGAGTCTAACCTCAGTGGTTGGTAAGTTGATGGAGAAGATCCTGAGGGACAGGATTTATGAACATTTAGAGAAGTTTAGTATGCTCAAAAGTAGTCAGCATGGCTTTGTCAAAGGCAAATCGTGCCTTACGAGCCTGGTGGAGTTCTTTGAAAATGTGACTAAACAAATTGACGAAGGAAAAGCGGTAGCTGTGGTTTACATGGACTTCAGCAAGGCGTTCGATAAGGTCCCCCATGCAAAACTTCTCGAGAAAGTGAGAGGGCATGGGATCCAAGGGGCTGTTGCCTTGTGGATCCAGAACTGGCTTGCCTGCAGAAGGCAGAGAGTGGTTGTAGATGGGTCTTTTTATGAATGGAGGTCGGTCACCAGTGGAGTGCCCCAGAGATCTGTTCTGGGACCCTTGCTGTTTGTCATTTTTATAAATGACCTGGATGAGGAAGTGGAGGGATGGGTTGGTAAGTTTGCTGATGACACGAAGGTTGGTGGTGTTGTGGATAGTTTGGAGGGATGTCAGAAGCTGCAGCGTGACATAGATAGGATGCAAGACTGGGTGGAGAAGTGGCAGATGGACTTCAACCCGGATAAATGTGTAGTGGTCCATTTTGGCAGGTCAAATGGGATGCAGTGTAGAGGATCAGAAGGACCTTGGGGTCCGGGTCCATAGGATTCTTAAATCGGCCTCGCAGGTAGAGGAGGTGGTTAAGAAGGCGTATGGTGTGCTGGCCTTCATCAATCGAGGGATTGAGTTTAGGAGTCGGGAGATAATGATGCAGCTTTATAGGACCCTCGTCAGACCCCACTTGGAGTACTGTGCTCAGTTCTGGTCGCCTCATTACAGGGGGGATGTGGAAATGATTGAAAGGGTGCAGAGAAGATTTACAAGGATGTTGCCTGGATTGGTTGGCATGCCTTATGAGGATAGGTTGAGGGAGCTCGGTCTTTTCTCCTTGGAGAGACGAAGGATGAGAGGTGACCTGATAGAGGTGTACAAGATGTTGAGAGGTATAGATCGGGTGGATTCTCGGACGCTTTTTCCCAGGGCTGAAATGGCTGCTACGGGAGGACACAGGTTTAAGGTGCTGGGGAGTAGGTACAGAGGAGATGTCAGGGGTAAGTTTTTCACTCAGAGGGTGGTGGGTGAGTGGAATCGGCTGCCGTCAGTGGTGGTGGAGGCAAACTCAATAGGGTCTTTTAAGAGACTTCTGGATGAGTACATGGAACTTAATAGGATTGAGGGTTATAGGTAAGCCTAGGTAGGTAGGGACATGACTGGCCCAACTTGTGGGCCGAAGGGCCTGTTTGTGCTGTATTTTTTCTATGTTCTAGAACAGAAGTAAAAGTTCCAAATTGGGGAAAAAGCTGAGAACTGAACGGACAAAGTGGACTGGCTATGGCTACTAGAAGGAAAACAGTGTCAAAACAGTGGGACGCATTCAAAAGCAAGATTCTACAGGCACAGTGTAGACATGTCTCCACGAAGAAAAAGGGTTGTACTACCAAATCTAGAAACCCCTGGCTAAGGTAAAGAAGAAAAAGAAAGCTCAAGACAGTCACAAAAAAACAAATTCTGTAGAAAGCGGAGAGGAGTATAGAAATAACAAGGTTGAAGTAAAAATGGAAATTAAGTAAAGAGAGGATATTAAAAAAAATAGTGACAAATCTTTAAAAAAAAGATGTTTAACCAGTGTATTCAGCGCAAGCAAATAACAAAGGAAAGGGTAGAGTCCATGAGAGATGAACTTTCATAGACTTCATTAAAAACACAAAAGATCTTTATTAATAAGAAAATCTGTACAGCAGCCCTAGTCCCCTACATGTCTCCTGCCTAAGAGAGGACTCCATCCCCTGGAGTGATTACCCAAGCATCTCAATTGGTTCACCAAACCTGGTGACACTTACTCTGCTGTGTTGCCCTTAAAGGGATAATCACCACCCTTTAACTCCTTCATACAATCTTCACTAACTAAGTTACTCAGTACTAAATTCGAACTAAACATATACATGCATTAGACAATTATAAATCAAATCTTTAGTAACGGGAACTGCAATAACGGGTACCTCTCCTGGCACAAGCTGTTCATTATTACTTGTTTCCACGGAGACATCAGTTATGTCTATAACAAGTCGATCAGATAGTTTGGTGTTTACGGGTTCAGAAACATTTCTTGATGGCAGCACTGACTGCTGGAGCGTCTCTACTCATGTGATCCACATGTTTACTGTTGTGTATTCATATTTCTAGTGTTTGATCACTAGCAGCCTTGTTGTGGAACTGAGGCAATTTAAGAGACCAATCACATGATATTGGAGATTACATCATTGGCCTTTTGAGCAGGCGAACGGAAGTGTAATATAGCAGCCCAAAATGTTAATATCTCCTGAATAAAGCCCTTTGTTTGTTTGAACCTCCAGGTTTGGAAGGTGTCGTTGAAGGAACTTTGGTGAGTTGCTGCAGTGCGCCCCCACCCCACCCCATAGAAACCATAGAAATGATACAGCATAGAAGGGTGCCATTTAGCCCATCTTGTCCATGCCGACCCAAAGACACCCAGGTATCCTTTCTAATCCCATCTTGCTGCACATGGTTGATAACCCTGTAACTTACAGCACTTAAGGTGCAGATCCAGTTACTTTTTAAGTGGGTTTAGGGTGTCTGCCTCTACCACCAACACAGGCAGTGAATTCCAGACACCACCACACTCTGCATAAGAATGTTTTCCTCATGTCCCCTCTAATCCTTCTGCCACTTAGCTTGAATCAATGACCCCTGGTTTTTGAACGCTCTGCCAAAGGAAACGGGTAGATCTTTACTCTCTCCCTACCCCTCACAATTTTGTATACCTCAATCAGGTTACCCCTCAGCTTCTCTGTTTCTCTAATCTCTCCACGCAGTTACAATTCCCCAGCCCTGGCAAAATTCTAGTAAATCTTCTTTGCACTCTCTCCAGAGCAATTACATCCTTCACGTAATGAGGAGGCCAGAACTACACACACTACTCCAATTGTGGCCTCACCAGTGTCTTATACAGTTTTATCATCCTATCCCTATTTTTGTATTCTATACCTCTACCAATTAAGGAGAGCGTTCCATATGCCTTCTTTATAACCTTATCTCCCTGTACCTTAAGGGACTTGTGCATTTGCACGCCAAGGTCTCTCACTTCATCCACCCCTCTCAGTATATTCCCATTTATTGTGTATTCTGTTTTACTTCTTCACCTCCCTAAATGCTCCTCACATTTATCAGAGTTGAACACCACTTTCTTGCCAAATCCACCAACTTATCTATATCACTTTGGGGCTTACAGCTTTACACTACACTATTCACTACACAGTCAAATTTTGTGTTGTTTTCAAATTTCCCAATCGTGTCCCCCTCCCATGTTCAAGTCCAAATTGTTAATATATAAAACAAACAGCAAGGGTCCCAACACCAAACTCTGTGGAACACCATTTGAAACTGCTTTCCATTTGCAAGGGCAGCCATCGATCATTACACTTCGTTTCCTGTTACTAAGCCAACTTTGGATCCAATTTTCCACATTACCCTATATCCCATGAGCTTTTACTTTTTTAATCAATCTGCCATGTGGGACCTTGCCAAACACCTTGATAAAATCCATGTATACAACATCCACTGCACAACTCTCATCAAACCTTATTATCACTTCCGCAGAGAATTCAATCAAATTTGTAAGATATGACCTTTCCTTAAAAAGCTAAGAACAAAGAACAATACAACGGGCCCTCCAAGCCCGCGCCGCTCCCTGGTCCAAACTAGACCATTCTTTTGTATCCCTCCATTCCCACTCTGTTCATATGGCTGTCTAGATAAGTCTTAAACGTTCCCAGTGTGTCCGCCTCCACCACCTTGCCCGGCAGCGCATTCCAGGCCCCCACCACCCTCTGTGTAAAATATGTCCGTCTGATATCTGTGTTAAACCTCCCCCCCTTCACCTTGAACCTATGACCCCTCGTGAACGTCACCACCGACCTGGGGAAAAGCTTCCCACCGTTCACCCTATCTATGCCTTTCATAATTTTATACACCTCTATTAAGTCTCCCCTCATCCTCCGTCTTTCCAGGGAGAACAACCCCAGTTTACCCAATCTCTCCTCATAACTAAGCCCCTCCATACCAGGTAACATCCTGGTAAACCTCCTCTGTACTCTCTCCAAAGCCTCCACGTCCTTCTGGTAGTGTGGCGACCAGAACTGGACGCAGTATTCCAGATGCGGCCGAACCAACGTTCTATACATCTGCAACATCAGACCCCAACTTTTATACTCTATGCTCCGTCCTATAAAGGCAAGCATGCCATATGCCTTCTTCACCACCTTCTCCACCTGTGACGTCACCTTCAAGGATCTGTGGACTTGCACACCCAGGTCCCTCTGCGTATCTACACCCTTTATGGTTCTGCCATTTATCATATAGCTCCTCCCTACATTATTTCTCCCAAAATGCATCACTTTGCATTTATCAGGATTGAACTCCATCTGCCATTTCTTTGCCCAAATTTCCAGCCTATCTATATCCTTCTGTAGCTTCTGACAATGCTCCTCACTATCTGCAAGTCCTGCCAATTTTGTGTCGTCCGCAAACTTACTGATCACCCCAGTTACTCCTTCTTCCAGATCATTTATATAAATCACAAAGAGCAGAGGTCCCAATACAGAGCCCTGCGGAACACCACTAGTCACAGGCCTCCAGCCGGAAAAAGACCCTTCCACTACCACCCTCTGTCTTCTGTGACCAAGCCAGTTCTCCACCCATCTAGCCACCTCCCCCTTTATCCCATGAGATCCAACCTTTTTCACCAGCCTACCATGAGGGACTTTGTCAAACGCTTTACTAAAGTCCATATAGACGACATCCACGGCCCTTCCCTCGTCAACCATTTTGGTCACTTCTTCAAAAAACTCCACCAGTTTAGTGAGGCATGACCTCCCTCTCACAAAACCATGCTGACTATCGTTAATGAGTTTATTCATTTCTAAATGCGCATACATCCTATCTCTAAGAATCTTCTCCAACAACTTCCCCACCACGGACGTCAAGCTCACCGGCCTATAATTACCTGGGTTATCCTTCCTACCTTCTTAAATAACGGGACCACATTAGCTATCCTCCAATCCTCTGGGACCTCGCCTGCGTCCAGTGACGAGACAAAGATTTGCGTCAGAGGCCCAGCGATTTCATCTCTCGTCTCCCTGAGCAGCCTTGGATAGATTCCATCAGACCCTGGGGATTTGTCAGTCTTTAAATTCTCTAACAAACCTAACACTTCCTCCTTTGTAATGGAGATTTTCTCCAACGGTTCAACACTCCCCTCCGAGACACACCCAGTCAACACATCCCTCTCCTCTGTGAATACCGACGCAAAGTATTCATTTAGGATCTCACCTACTACTTTGGGCTCCAAGCATAATTCCCCACTTTTGTCCCTGAGAGGTCCGATTCTTTCCCTGACTATGCTATCCCTGACTAGTCCATTTCTTTCTAAGTGACAGTTTATCCGATCTCTCAGGATTGATTCTAACAATCTGCCCACCACTGAAGTAAAACTAACTGGCCTATAATTGTTTGGCAATTCCTTCGAACCTCTTTTAAACAATAGAACCACATTTACATTCCTCCAGTCCTCCAGCACCTTACCTGTGTCTAGTGAAGATTCGAAAATAATCCTCAGAGCATCTGTTATTTCCTCCCTGACCTCCTTCGACATCCTAGGGAACAATCCATCTGGCCCTGGCGACTTTTCCACTTTCGAGGATTCCAACTTCTCTAACACTTCCTCTCTCTATGATTATTTTATCCAATATTTCACACAGCTCCTCTTGGATTACTGTATCCACATCATCCCTTTCCTTTGTGAATATGGAGACAAAATATTCATTTAAATCTCTTTCCACATCCTCTGCATCTTCACACAAGTTCCTTTCTTAATCTCTGAAAGGTCCCATTTTTTCCTTAACTATGCATTTGCTCTTAAAGCATCTTTGGGTTTTCCTTAATCTTGTTTGCTAAAAATGTTTTCCTGCCCTCTTTGAATTTTTTTTTAAGCTTGATCTCTGTACTTTCTTTACTCCGCTAGGCTAACTGCAGTGTTGAGTTTTTTTGTGACTGTCATAAGCTTTCTTTTTCTGTTTAATCTACCCCTGTATTTTTCTAGACAACATGGGGGTCTAGATTCGATAGTGCCATTATTATTTTTGGAAGGGAGATATCTGCCTTGTAGCCAAAGAATTTTTGCATATTTTTGAGTTTTATTCCATCCAAAAACTCCAAATTCAATTTGAATCCAAACCAGTAAAGAGAACAAAGGTTTTACAGCACACAGGCGACAGAACATAAATGTTGGTTCAAAGTTTATTTATTAGACACAAGTAGGCTTACATTAAAACTGCACTGAAGTTACTGTGAAAATCCCCAAGTTGCCTCACTCCGGCGCCTGTTCGGGTACACTGAGGGAGAATTTAGCATGGCCAAAGCACCTAACCAATACATCTTTTGGACTGTGGGAGGAAACCTAGAGCACTTGGAGGAAACCCATGCAGACATGGGAGAGCGTGCAAACTCCGCACAGTGACCCAAGCCAGAAATCTAACGCGAGTCCCTGGCGCTGTGAGGCAGCTATGCTTACACTGTGCCAACGTGTCGCCTCATGCGAGTTCCAGAGTCCAGAACCAAAGTCCAGTATAGATTTCTTTCACAGAGGTCAGGACTTTGAAAACTGGCTTTGTAGAATTTGCTGTCCTAATGATATTGACATCGCAAGATGAAGTAGGCACACACACATGAATCCATTTTGTATGTAATAGTACAAAACTCCCAACAGAGTGGCAAGGTGGCACAGTGGTTTGTACTGCTGGCTTACAGCTCCAGGGCCCCGGGTTCAATTCCAGTCTTGGGTGATTGTGTTGAGTTTGCACATATGTCTGTGTGGGTTTCCTCTGGGTGCCCCCATTTCTTCCCACAGTCCCAAGATGTGTAGGTTAGGTGGATTAGCCATAGTAAATACGCGGGGTTATGGGGATAGGGCAGGGGAGAGTGCGTGGGTAAGATTTTCTGTCAGAGAATCGATGCAGACTTGATGGGCCGAATGGCCTCTTCTGTAGGGATACGATGAGAGTCACGTTAGGTGGGGCCAGTTGTCCAGCCTGGCTGGAACTTGCTTTGGTGTAACCTGCTAGCCAGATGTTAAACAGCCACTCACCTGAAGAAGGAGCTTAAAGCTCCAAAAGCTTGTGGCTTTTGCTACCAAATAAACCTGTTGGACTTTAACCTGGTGTTGTAAAACTTCTTACTGTATTTAGCCAGATGTTAAACAGCGGACTGGAGCTTGTAGCCCACGAAGGCAATATTAACATGTTCAATAAGCCAGAGTCTTAGGTCATGTGACTTTACCTGTTCACATGTTATCAACAAAGGATGTTTATCCAGTATCTGGAAATTGGTTTTCTGTTCCAGGCTGATTGCACCTCTTTCAACCCATAATGACTGGAATGTTATTTGTTGATAGTCTTGTGTCTGGGAAGTTGACAGTTACATGGGTAAGATGTGTATAGAGGGATATGGGCCAAATGCGGGCAATTGGGACTAGCTTTGGAGTTTAAAAAAAGGGCGGCAGGGACAAGTTGGGCCTAAGGGCCTGTTTCCATGCTGTAAACCTCTATGACTCTAAGTATAAGTCTCTGTAGACTTTTAGATTGCTCCAGCAAGTGTCCTTTGTCAAATACAAATGTCATTCTGGTAGCTCCCTTTGAGGTTGGGCTCTGCAGATCCCAAGTGGTCTGGCAGAAACTCCTTAGACTTAATGAAATGTGACAACCCTGAAACTGAGAAATGAATCTATCTGTGTTGGAGATTCAGATGAGAGTGCACAGACAGAGAGTCAGCCATCTTAATGGTCTTTACTCAGACAAAAAGTCCAGTTTAAAAATAAGAAACAGCAATGAGAATATTTTTATAAGAAGATGCAGGTTAGGTTCTGCCGGCTGAGATGGTGGAAGCAAATTCTGTAACAACATTCAAGAGGCATCTGGATAGATACATGAATAGGCAGGAACCATGTAGAGGCAAGAAAATATTAGAGGGGCATCTGTTCTGGCACAGATTTGGTGGGTCGAAGGGCCTATTCCTGTGCTGTATTGTTCTTTGTTCTGTCAAGCCCCCTTCGAGTCTTATCCAGGTTCCATCAAAACTTGCTTCTATTCCTTATGTTCTTTTATCCCCTTATCTCACAGCTGAGCAACACATCCCAGCCCTGTTTGCAGACCAATCAACAAGCTTTCCCTTTTGGCTGCCTAGCATATCAGAAGAACCTCAATCTTTACATTCTTTGGTATGTGGTACCATTGGGCTGATACATTAATTTTTCAAAAGGATGATCATTTTCTAAGTCAGTGCCTGGTTGAAAACTGCCATTAGATTCTCCATAGAAATGCAGTTTTGTCTTAACGCTCTGCTTAGAAACCAGGGGTGGACAAAGTAAGGCACATCTTGTCCACATGAGCTTTTGATGTGCCGTTCAGCTCAAGGCCGTGCCAGTCTGTCTGCAGGTTTCGACAAATAGTTTCTGGAAAGTTAGCCAATGTTAACTGGCTGGAGACAGGCATTTTCCAAGGAATATCGCTGCCATGTAAGAGGAGAGGACTTTTTGTGGAAATAAATCCTCCTAATAATCATAGAATCCCTACAGTGCAGAAGGAGGCCATTTGTCCCATCGAGTCAGCACTGACCACAATCCCACCCAGGCCCTTTCCCCATAACACCACATATTTACTCTGCTAATCCCCCTTGACACTTGCAGGCAAGGGCGGCACGGTAGCACAGTGGTTAGCACAGCTGCTTCACAGCTCCAGGGACCTGGGTTCGATTCCCGGCTTGGGTCACTGTGTGGAGTTTGCACATTCTCCTCGTGTCTGCATGCGTTTCCTCCGGGTGCTCCAGTTTCCTCCCACAGTCCAAAGATGTGCGGGTTAGGTTGATTGGCCATGCTAAAATTGCCTCTTAGTGTCCTGAGATGCGTAGGTTAGAGGGTAAATATATGGGGGTGGGGCCTGGGTGGGATTGTGGTCGGTGCAGACTCGATGGGCCAGATGGCCTCTTTCTGCACTGTAGGGTTTCTATGATTCTAATTTAGCATGGCCAATCACCCTAACCCGCACATCTTTTCCAAACACAAAGGCCAGAATTCTCCCAAAAAATTCTAAGTGTTGAATTCATGGGAAATCTGGAATAATTCACGCTGGTTTTTTCAGAGTTCACACTAGAATCTCCCATACTTGTGCAATGCCGATGTGAAAGTCATTAGATTTCAGGGTTCGGGGCCTATTCCCACCAGGAATGTTGAAACGAGCAGGCCTCTGTGCACGTGCAGTGGCCCTGAGCTGTCAGCCTCCCGTTCACTGGCTAGGTTGATCGTTGGTCCACTTGGTCCCCCCGCTAAGTGCTCCCAACCTCTCCACCGCCCGATCGCAGCCCCGCTGACCATTCCCAGTCCAGCCTTGACCCCACCCTCATCCCGGAGCGCCGCGATCTCCAGCCCCTTCCCTAGTGACGATTCCTCCCCCCCCCCCACTCTCCGTTAGACCCCCCCTGGCTGACACCCCCCCCTCGCAGTGCCAATCTCCCCCCACCCCCTCCCCCACAGTGCGGATACCCCTCCCCCCGCCCCAATCGCTGGCTGCCCTCATCGTTCCAAATGGCAGAGTGGCAGCAGGACCCCCCCCCACCCCACCGATCGCCTCCTAGACTCTTCACCCCCCCCCATGTGCCCCACTCCCTTGGCATGGCCCCATGCCTGATGTGCTGTGTCAAGGTGCCCCCTGCGCATGGCCACTTTGCCTCTTGGGAGACGCAAGCGTGGCACGAATGCACGCAGCAACCCCGCGAATTGGCTGGCGCGTGATTCGGTTGGCACGCAATTCTCCTGGCCTGCTGCGCTAAAAATTTAGCGCAACGAAATGGGAGAATCGCAGCCATAATGTTTGACAGTCCAACCTGGTGTGATTGACTCACCTGAAGAAGGGGCTTGGAGCTCCGAAAGCTTGTGTGGCTTTTGCTACCAAATAAACCTGTTGGACTTTAACCTGGTGTTGTTAAACTTCTTACTGTGATTGTTAAAGGCAGTCATGCTGATCAATTCAAGGCTGATGTTTTTGCTGTAAGATGCAGAGGTAAACTGGCATAAGTGACAGAAGACAAAGGCAGAGATGAAGGAGCTGTTGAGGTGATGACACCAGTGATTATGAGATGATCTCAATTCACCTCGAGCACAATGAAAAAAGCAGTTTTATTCATTTGGGACAGGAGAAAATTACTTGTCATATGCTTCTGATTAACTTAGCATGGGGTGGATATTTCCTGAGGAGTGCAGTTGCCATGTGAGTAGGAGGTGGGGTGGGTACACATGAAGGAGAATTCAAAGCAGCACAACCTAAGCCAGGAAGGTGTAAGAAAATGAAGTACACTTGATAAAAGCAAAATAATGTGGATGCTGGAATCTGAAACAAGAACAGAAAATGCTGGAAAATGTGGACTTGAAACGTTGGCTCTTTTCTCTCCGGTGTCGATGGTAGTCATGATGTGGAGATGCCGGCGTTGGACTGGGGTAAACACATTCAAATTTACTCATCTGACGAAGGAGCAGCGCTCCGAAAGCTAGTGGCTTTTTCTACCAAATAAACCTGTTGGACTTTAACCTGGTGTTGTGAGACTTCTTACTGCCTTTTCTCTCCCCACAGATGCTGTCAGACCTGCTGAGATTTTCCAGCATTTTCTGTTTTTGTTGTTGAAGTACATTTGATATCATTATTGATGATTATCATTGTATGATTTATAATAATAATGGTGTTATGTTTATTGTACCATGATTTTTCTTTGCAATTGCTTGTTTCTTGAGCATTTATGCCCCACATACAATTGCCATACCCTCCAGCTGAGAAGTTTGTCCATCTCTGTCTCAAACACATTTAAACCCCTATCTCAAACTCTGTCTCAAACACAGTTAAATCCCTATCAGTCTGTATAGAACATATGAACCAATCCCAACAAGATACCCTCTGAGATACTGGACACCTTTAGTTATCAGACAGTTGCAAAATAAAACAACTCTGTGTTTTTATCACAACAGATCTGTAAAAAGCAAATATTAGCAACATTAATAATTGCTGTGTGCATCTGCCAGACAGGCATAGGTTTGTGCTAGAGTTATATATAATACTGTTATAGTTAACTGCAAGTAGCTTAACATAAGTTGCTCCTTTATTAGTACATTGCATATTCCCTAATCAATAATCTTGTTCCCCTGTGTGAAACTGTACGCTGCAAAACAGATGCTGGATGAAAGGAAAACTAAAGTATAAGTTACAGCAAATGCTAACCTGCAGATCATACATATTCAGTCATCTGTTTGGAGTCAGCTAGTTTTTCAATGTCCCTTACTCAACATCCAGCTAAGGGGAGATTGGATCAGGCAGAATGAAATGTGAGTTTGTTGACTTTTACTTGTGAGAATGTTAACCATATTTTGAGACTCTTTAATTTCAGCAAAATGGTAAAAATAACAAGAGAGTCTTCTTGCTCCCCAAATGAGACAGAACTTCCTTTTAATATGGTATCTTTTATATCTTCAGGAAATCACAAAAGATTCTACAACTACTGAATTACTTTCGCAGTGCGGTCACTATTGTTATTTAGGCAAATGTAGTGGCTGATATCCACTCAGCAAGACCCCAGAAACAGCAGTGAGATGAATAACTTGAATAGTCTGAAAGACATGCTGGTTAGGTATATTGACCAGAACAGGCACTGGAGTGTGGCGACTAGGGGAGTTCCATGGTAACTTCATTGCAGTGTTAATGTAAGCCTTACTTGTGATTAATAAATAAACTTTTACTTTAACCGCTTTTGCTACATTGAGGGGCAAATGATGCCCAAGGCACCATATAGCCTGCCCCAATCATCTTCAGTTTCAGTGGGATCTTTTACAGCATCTGACCAGGTAGATGGGGCCTCAGTTTAATATCTCAACCTAATAATGGCTCAGCTTTTCATCAAACCCGGCCTCGCTCGGGCGAGATAGTAAAATCCTGCCCGAGGCCAAGAGATTTCCGTTTTGGAAACCTCACCCTGCCCCGATAGGTTATCGGCCGATGAGTATTTCTTTTCTATTCCTTTCTCCCATATTTATTTATCTAATTTCTTGTTAAATGCATCAATGTTATCCATCTAGTGTACTCCAAGTTCCACATTATGACCATTCTATGAGTAAAGTCAATTCCCTACTAATTGACAACAACTTCCAATATTTTTAATTCATAGTTTTCACTCCTCAAAAGAACAGAATTAAGAACAAAAACAGGCGATTCAGCCCCTCAAGCCTGCTCCACAATTTGTTATGATCATGGCTGATCTTGTCTTAACCTGAACTCCACTTTCCTGCTGATTCTCCATAACCCTTCAACCCATTACTAAATAAAAATCTGTCTATCTCCTCAAATTTACTCAATTTCCTGGTACCCACCACACTCCAGGTTGGTGAATTCCACAGATTTATGTCCCTTTGAAAGAAGTAGTTTCTCATCATCTCTGTTTTAAATCTGCTCCCCTATCCTAAAACAATGACCTCTTTTCCTAACTTGCCCCATGAGAGGAAGCATCCCCTCCATGACTACTTTGTCAATGCCTTTTATCATCTTGTATATCTCGATTAGATCTCCACTCATTCTTCTAAACTCCAGATATTATCGGCCTAAACTCTTTAATCTCTCTTCATAAAACCAACGTTTCTAACAAACATTCCAATTATATGTTCTCCACTATTAACTCCTCTCATCTCTGGAATCAATCTAGTGAACCGCCCTGAACTGCCTCTATTGCCACTATACCTTTCCCCAAATAAGGGGAGCAAAACTATACCCAGAACTCCAGGTATGGTCTTGCTTAGTTGCAACAATATTTCCTTAATTTTATACTCTATTCCTTTAGTTATAAATTCCATTTTCTTTCCTTATTACCTCCTGTACCAGAATATCAATTTTCTGCAACTCATGAATGAGGACACCCAGATCTCTCTGCACCAATGCACCTCAAAGTTTCTCTCCATTTAGATAATAAGTTGCCTTTCCATTTTTCCGACCAAAATGGATAACCTCACACTTATCCACATTAAACTCCATCTGCCAGATTTTGGCCCACTCACCTAACCTATCTAGATCCATTTGTAAATTTCTTATTTTCTCACTGCAACTTACTATCCCACCTATTTTAGTGTCATCTACAAATTTAGCTATAGTCCCTCTATCCTTTTATCCAAGTCATTTACATACATTGTAAATAGTTGGGACCTGAGGATTGAACCCTGTGATACTCTGCTAATTACATCTTGCCAAACTGAAAAGACCCATTTATCCTGATTCTCTGCCTTCTGTTAGTTAGCCAGTCCTCGATCCAAGCTGATAAACTAGCCCTAACCCCATGTCATTTACCTTGTGTATTAACCTTTTGTGTGGCACTTTTATCAAATGCCTTTCTGAAGTCCAGATTTCTTACATCCACAGGATCCCCATTATCCACTTGGCTTGTTACATCTTTGAAGAACTCGAGCAAATTAGTCAAACATGATTTACCCTTCATAAAACCACGCTGACTCTGGTGGATTGCATTTTGACTTTTCAAATATCTTGTTATTACTTCCTTAAAAATAGATTATTACAAAGAACAAAGAAAATTACAGCACAGGAACAGGCTCTTCGGCCCTCCAAGCCTGCACCCACCATGCTATCTGACTGAACTAAAACCCCCTGCTCTTCCAGGGATCATATCCCTCCATTCCCATTCTATTCATGTATTTGTCAAGACACCCCTTAAAAGTCACTATCATATGGGCGGCACGGTAGCACAGTGGTTAGCACTGCTGCTTCACAGCTCCAGGGTCCTGGGTTCGATTCCCGGCTCGGGTCACTGTCTGTGTGGAGTTTGCACACTCTCCTTGTGTCTGCGTGGGTTTCCTCCGGGTGCTCCGGTTTCCTCCTACAGTCCAAAGATGTGCGGGTTAGGTTGATTGGCCAGGTTAAAAAATTGCCCCTTAGAGTCCTGGGATGCGTAGGTTAGAGGGATTAGCGGGTAAAATATGTGGGGGTAGGACCTGGGTGGGATTGTGGTCGGTGCAGACTCGATGGGCCGAATGGCCTCCTTCTGCACTGTAGGGTTTCTATGATATCTGCTTCCACTACCTGCCCTGATTTCCCAACAACTGATGTTAAACTAACTGGTCTATTGTTTCCTACTTTCTGACTCCCTCCCTTTTTGAATAATAGCATTACATTAGCATTTTTACAATCCACCAGAACCTGTCCTACATCCAGGAAATTTTGGAATATTATAACTAATGGAACCACTATCTCTGCTGCTGCTTCCTTTAATACCCTAGGCTGTAGCTATCAGACCCTGGGGACAGGTCTGCCTTCAATCCCAATAGTTTGTTATGTACTAGTTCCCTATTAGAGTCATAGAGGTTTACATCATGGAAACATGCCCTTCAGCCCAACTTGTCCATGCAGTCCTTTTTATTTTAAACCTCTAAGCTAATCCCAATTGTCCGCATTTGGCCCATATCCCTCTATACCCATTTTATCCATGTAACTGTCTAAATGCTTTTTAAAAGACAAAATTGTACCCACCTCTACTACTACTACTTCTGGCAGCTTGTTCCAGACACTCACCACCCTCTGTGTGAAACAATTGTCCGTCTGGACACTTTTGTATCTCTCCCCTTAAACCTATGCCCGCTAGTTTTAGACTCCCCTACCTTTGGGAAAAGATATTGACTATCTCGCTGATCTGTGTCCCTCATTATTTTATAGATCTCTATAACATCACCTCTCAGCCTTCTATGCTCCAGAGAAAAAAGTCCCAGTCTATCCAGCCTCTCCTTATAACTCAAATCATCATGTAATTCAAGCAAATCAAGTAAATCCTAGTAAATCTTTTCCGCACTCTTTTCTAATTTAATAATATCCTTTCTATAATAGGGTGACCAGAACTGTGCACAGTATTCCAAGTATGGCCTTACCAATGTCTTGTACAACTTCAACAGGACGTCCCAACTCCTGTATTCAATGTTCTGACCAATGAAACCAAGCGTGCTGAATGCTGCCTTCACCACTCTGTCCACCTGTGACTCCACTTTCAAGGAGCTATGAACATGTACCCCTAGATCTCTTTGTTCTGTAACTCTCCCCAACGCCCTACCATTAACTGAGTAAGTCCTGCCCTGGTTCAATCTACCAAAATACATCACCTCGCACTTATCTAAATTAAACTCCATCTGCCATTCGTCAGCCCACTGGCCCAATTGATCAAGATCCCATTGCAATCCTCCTTCACTGTCCACTATGCCACCAATCTTGGTGTCATCTGCAAACTTACTAACCATGCCTCCTATATTCGCACCCAAATCATTAATGTAAATGACAAATTTACATTTGTGGACCCAGTACTGATCCCTGAGGCACATCGCTGGTCACAGGTCTCTAGTTTGAAAAACAACCCTCTACAACCACCCTCTGGCTTCTGTCAAGAAGCCAATTTTGTATCCATTTAGATACCTCACCCTGGATCCCATGAGATTTAACCTTATTGATGATAGTTGTTCTAAGTTTCTCTTTTTCTATTACCTCTGCATTACCTGTTACTATTGAGATGGTACTAGTATCCTCCACTATTAAAAACTGAGGCAAAATATTGATTTAGCATCTCCGCTAATTCTGTGTTCTCCACTATTAACTCCCCAGTCTCATCCTACCAAGGGACCAACATTCACTTTAGCTACTCTCTTCCCTTTCATTTAATATAAACCTTTGCTATCCTTTTTTTATATTTGGTCCTGTGTTTTTCATAATTTACCTTTGCTCTTTTTATTACCATTTTTAGTAACTCTTAATCTTTAAAATTTTCACAATACAGCACAGGAATTATCATAAAAACCCTACAGTGTAGAAAGAGGCCATTTGGCCCATCGAGTCTGCACCGACCACAATCCCACCCAGGCCCTATCCCCCTACCCCTACATATTTACCAGCTAATCCCTCTAACCTACGCATCTCAGGACACTAATGGGCAATTTTAGCATAGCCAATCAACTTAACCCACACATCTTTGGACTGTGGGAGGAAACCGGAGCACCTGGAGAAAACCCACGCAGACACGAGGAGAATGTGCAAACTCCACACAGACAGTGACCCAAGCCGGGAATCGAACCCGGGACCCTGGAGCTGTGAAGCAGCAGTGCTAACCACTGTGCCACCGTGCCGCCCCAGTCTGCCACTGACATTTGTAATATGATATGCCTTTATGTTGTCTTTAACTTCCTTGCTTAGCCATGGATGTTTTCCTCTCTTTCTGCCTCTCTGGAATATATTTTAGTTGGGAGGAATTGAATATCTCCTTAAACAACTGCCACTGCTCATCAATTGTCCGACATTTTAGCCTTCCTGCCCAGTCCACTAGGGCCAAGTCTGTCCTCATGCCTACATCATTTCTTTTGATTAACTTCAAAATGTGCGTTTGGGTCTCCAGATTCTTACCCTCAAACTGAATTTTGAATTCTATCATACAATGATCACTCTTCCCTGGAAGATCCTTAACTATGAGGTCATTAATTAATCCCTGCTCATTACACATTACCAAATCCAGAATTGCTTGTTCTCTGGTTGGTATCACAACATATTGCTCCAAGAAACAATCTCTAATACATTTAATGTGAGCTCTCCCTTGAGGCTACCCGTGCCGATTTGATTAATCCGGTATTTGTGCATAGTAACATTACCCATGCTTATTGCTGTACCTTTCTTACAAGCCCCTAGTATTTCCTGGTTTGTGCCATGACCAACTGCTGTTTGGGAACCTACTGATTACTCCCACCCGGGACGTCCTTTGCTTGTATCTTATTTCTACCCAGACTGATTCCACATCTAGATCTCCAGTGCTTATATAATTTCTCGCTAAAGCACTGATCCCCTCCTTCACGAGCAAAGCTACAACACCTCTTTTTCCTTTCTGAAATACGGAGTACCCTTGGATATTCAGTTCCCAGACCTGGACTCCTTGTAACCATGTCTCAGTAATCACCACCAAATCATACCTCTTTGTCTCTATGTGCACTGTTAACTCATTAATTTTGTTCTGAATGCTTCCGGCGTTCAGACACAAAGCCTTCACGTTTGTTCTATTATCAAATTTGCCTACTCTTGTATAATTCTTTGTTGCAAAATGACATTCACATGTTTTGTCCCTTCCTCTTATTTCCTGGTAACAATCTGCATCATTATTAACCTGCACTTCTTCCTTCCTTCCTTTAATTTTGATTTTCTAATTTTCCATGCAACAGAATGCTCCCTAAAACTAGGGCTTCAGTTTAAAGCCGTATCTACAGTCCTGGTTATGCGATTCACCAGGACTCTGGTCCCATCATGATTTAGGTGAAACCCATCCCATCAGAACAGCTCCCTACTTCCCCAGTACTGGTGGCAATGTTCCATGAATTTGAGCCCATTTCTCCCACATGAGCCAAATATTTACCTCTTTAATCTGATTGACCATGTGCCAATTAGCTTGTGTTTCACAGTTTCACTTTATTTCTCCAAGTTCCCTCACATCCATGCCTTTCTCAAGTGGTGAATGCCTGGAACGCGCTGCCCGGGGAGGTGGTGGTAGCAGGCACGATAGCGGCATTTAAGGGGCATCAAGACAAATACATGAATGGGAGGATACGAAATCTGAAACAGCATACGGTTTTAGTTTAGGCAGGCATCATGATTGGCGTAGGGTTGGAGGGCTGAAGGGCCTCATCCTGTGCTGTTCTGTTCTTTGTTCACACCCTCTTGAACTCTCTCTTCAAAAGTTCTTTTCAACTTCCCTTTACAGTACAAAAAAGCAAAGAACAAAAAAAACAGGCCCTTCGGCCCTCCAAGCCTGCGCCGATCATGATGCCTGCCTAAACTAAAACTGTATGCACTTATGGAGTCTGTATCCTTCCATTCCCATCCTATTCATGTATTCATCTAGTTGCCCCTCAAATGCTGCTATCGTACCTGCTCCCACCACCTCCCCGGGCAGCGTGTTCCAGACGTTCACCACCCTCTGTGTAAAAAATAAAACTTGCCTTGCACGTCCCCTCTAAACTTTTCCCCACACACCTTAAACCTATGTCCTCTAGTACTTGACTTTTCTACCTTAGGAAAGAGCATCTGACTATCCACTCTGTCCATTGCCACTCACAATCTTGTAAACCTCTATCAGGTCACCCCTCAACCTCCGTCGTTTCAGTGAGAACATACCGAGTTTGTCCAACCTCTCCTCATAACGAATACCCTTCAGACCAGGCAACATCCTGATAAACCTCTTCTGTACCCTCTCCAAAGCATCTACATCCTTCTGATAGTGTGGCGACCAGAATTGCATACGATATTCTAAATGAGGCCTTACTACGGTTCTGTACAGCTGTTGCATGACCTGTGTATTTTTATAGTCAATGCCCCGACCGATGAAGGCAAGCATGCCATGTGCCTTCCCGACTACCTTATCCACCTGCGTTGTCACTTTCAGTGATCTGTGGAACAAAGAACAGTACAGCACAGGAAACAGGCCCTTCGGCCCTCCAAGCCTGTGCCGCTCATTGGTCCAACTCGACCATTCGTTTGTATCCCTCCATTCCCAGACTGCTCATGTGACTATCCAGGTAAGTCTTAAATTATGCCAGCGTGTCTGCCTCCATCACCCTACTTGGCAGCGCATTCCAGGCCCCCACCACTCTGTGTAAAAAACGTCCCTCTGATATCTGAGTTATACTTCGTCCCTCTCACCTTGAGCCCGTGATCCCTCGTGATCGTCACCTCCGACCTGGGAAAAAGCTTCCCACTGTTCACACTATCTATACCCTTCATAATTTTGTACACCTCTATTAGGTCTCCCCTCATTCTCCGTCTTTCCAGGGAGTACCAGCCCAGTTTACTCAATCTCTCCTCATAGCCAAGACCCTCCATACCAGGCAACATCCTGGTAAACCTTCTCTGCACTCTCTCTAAAGCCTCCACGTCCTTCTGGTAGTGCGGTGACCAGAACTGGACGCAGTACTCCAAATGTGGCCTAACCAGCGTTCTATACAGCTGCAACATCAGACTCCAGTTCTATACCCCGTCCTATAAAGGCAAGCATACCATATGCCGCCTTCACCACCTTCTCCACCTGTGCTGCCACCTTCAAGGATTTGTGGACTTGCACACCTAGGTCCCTCTGTGTTTCTATACTCTTGATGGCTCTGCCATTTATTGTATAACTCCCCCCAACATTAGTTCTTCCAAAATGCATCACTTCGCATTTATCTGGATTAAATTCCATCTGCCATTTCTCCGCCCAATTTTCCAGCCTATCTACATCCTGCTGTATTGCCCGACAATGCTCATCGCTATCCGCAAGTCCAGCCATCTTCGTGTCATCCGCAAACTTGCTGATTACACCAGTTACACCTTCTTCCAAATCATTTATACATATCACAAATAGCAGAGGTCCCAGTACAGAGCCCTGCGGAACACCACTGGTCACAGACCTCCAGCCGGAAAAAGACCCTTCGACTGTTACTCTCTGTCCCCTGTGGCCCAGCCAGTTTTCTACCCATCTAGCCACCTCTCCTTGTATCCCATGAGCCTTAACCTTCTTAACCAACCTGCCATGAGGGACTTTAGTCAAATGCCTTACTGAAATCCATACAGACGACATCCACAGACCTTCCTTCGTCAACCGTTTTTGTCACTTCCTCAAAAAACTGGACATGTGCGCCCAGATCTCTCTGCCTGTGAATACTCCGAAGAGTTCTACCATTTATTGTATAATTCCTACATGCATTGGACCTTCCAAAATGCATTATCTCACAATTGTCTGGATTAAACTCCATACTTGATGACTATCCAGATATTATTACCTTTTTGGTCTGCTTTTTAATTTAGCTCTTAGCTACTCATATTCCTTCAGCAGAACCTCTATCCTTGATCTACCGATGTCATTGGTATCTATGTGGACCATGGTAACTGGATCTTGACCCTCCCACTCCAAGTTCCTCTGCAGCCCAGATGACATATCCCAAACCCCAGCACCAGATAGACAACACAACTTATGGGACTCTCGATCCAAGTCACAGAAAACAGTGTCTATGCCACTAACTATACGATCTCCGATTACAACTACTTTTCTCTTCTCTCCCCCCACTTGAATGGCTCCCTGTACCACGGTGCTCATCCTCCCCTGCAGTCCCCGCTCTCGTCCACACAGGGAGCAAGAATCTCAAACCTGTTGAACGAGGACAAGGACTGAAGCTCCTGCAACCCTACCTCCTGGATCCCTCTATAAGCCTCACACAGTCAAACCCTCCTGTCCTTGACCACTGGCCGAATTCAAGGTAGTTAACCTAAGAGGTGTGACTGTCTCCTGAAACACAGTGTCCAGGTACCTCTCCCCCTCCCGAATGCGTCACAGTGTCTGGAGCTCAGACTCAAACTCATCAACTCAAGCAATCAACACTTACTACAGATGTTTTCAGTAGGAACCAAAATGGGGTCATAGAGGTTTACAGCATGGGAATAGGCTCTTCAGCCCAACATGTCCATGCTGCCCAGTTTTTAACCACTAAGCTAGTCTAAATTGCCAGCACCTGGTACATATCCCTCTATACCCATCTTACTCTTGTAACTGTCTAAACACTTTTAAAAGACAAAGTTGCACCTGCCTCTGCTACTGCCTCTGGTAGCTCGTTCCAGACATTCACCACCTTTTGAGTGAAAAAATTGCCCCTCTGGACCCTTTTATATCTCTCCCCTCTCACCTTAAACTTACGCTCTCTAGTTTTAGACTCCCCAACTTTTGGGAAAAGATGTTGACTATCTACCTTATCTATGCCCCTCATTATTTTACAGACCTCTATAAGATCACCTCTAAGCTTCCTTTGCTCCGGGAAAAAAGTCCTAGTCTATCTAGCCTCTCCTTATAACTCAAACCATCAAGCCACGGTAGCACCCCAGTAAATCTTTTCTGCTCTCTTTTTCTAGTTTAATAATATCCTTTCCATAATAGGGTGACCAGAACTTCACACAGTATTCCAAGTGTGGCATTACTAATGTCTTGTACAACTTCAACAAGATGTCCCAACTCCTGTATTCAATGTTCTGACGAATGAAGTAAGAAGTTTAGCAACACCAGGTTAAAGTCCAACAGGTTTATTTGGTAGCAAAAGCCACACAAGCTTTCGGAGCTGCAAGCCCCTTCTTCAGGTGAGTGGGAATTGAATTCCCACTCACCTGAAGAAGGGGCTTGCAGCTCCGAAAGCTTGTGTGGCTTTTGGTACCAAATAAACCTGTTGGACTTTAACCTGGTGTTGTTAAACTTCTTACTGTGTTTACCCCAGTCCAACGCCGGCATCTCCACATCCTGACTAATGAAGCCAAGCATGCCGAATGCCTTTTTCACTACCCTGTCCACCTGTGACTCCACTTTCAAGGAGCTATGAACCTGTACTCCTAGACCTCTTTGTTCTATAACTCTCCCCAGTGCCCTACCATTAACTGAGTAAGTCCTGCCCCAATTTGATCTACCAAAATGCATCACCTCTCATTTATCTAAATTAAACTCCATCTGCCATTTGTCAGCCCACTGGCCCAATTGATCAAGTTCCATTGCAATCCTAGATAACCTTCTCCACTGTCCACTATGCCACCAATCTTGGTGTCATCTGCAAACTTATAACCATGCCTCCTAAATTCTCATCCAAATCATGAATATAAATAACAAATAACAGTGAAACCAGCATCGATCCCTGAGGCACACTGCTGGTTACAGGCCTTCGGTTTGGGAAATAACCCTCTATAACCAACTGCTGTCTTCTGTCGCCAAGCCAATTTTTTATCCAATTGGCTACCTCACCCTGGATCCCATGAGATTTAACCTTATGCAAAAACCTACATGCGGTACCTTGTCAAAGGCCTTGCTAAAGTCCATGTAGACAACATCAACTGCACTGCCCTTATCTTCTTGGTTACCCCTTCAAAAAAACTCAAATTTGAGAGACATGATTCTCCACTCACAAAGCCTTGCTGATGTTCCTAATCAGTCCTTGCCTCTCTAAATGCCTGTAGATCCTGTCCCGCAAAATACTTTTTAACAACTTACCCACTACAGATGTTAGGCTCACAGTGTAGTTTCTAGGCTTTTCTCTGCAGCCATTCTTAAACAAAGGCACAACATTTGCTACCCTCCAATCTTCAGGCACCTTCGCTGTGGCTGTCGATGATTCAAATATCTTTGCTAGAGACCCGCAATTTCCTCCCTAGCCTCCCACAATGTCCTGTGATGCATTTCATCAGGTCCCGGACATTTATCGACCTTGATGCGCTTTAAGACTTCCAGCACCACCTCCTTTGTAATATGTACACTCCTCAGGACATCACTATTTATTTCTTCAAGTTCCCTAACATCCATACCTTTCTCAGCATTAAATACCAATGAGAAATATTCATTTGGGATCTCACCCATCTCTTCTGGATCCGCACATAGATGACCTTGTTGATCCTTAAGAAGCCCTACTTTCTACCTAGTTACTCTTTTGCCCTTTATGTATGTGGAGAAGCCACCAGCTCCCACATCATGCAGGTATAACACATCGCTTGACTCTCCGTCCCTAATTCATTTAATTAATTTATAATTTGGTCTTGTAAAATTTTCTGCTGTATTTTTAGCTTCTTGATCTGTAAAATATTTCTCCTTATTAATCCGAAAGCAATTTAGAATACGCAATTCAAATTATCAGTTACTTATCAGCCAATTAAAGTAGAAACATCTTTTCTGCGTCTAATCTATCAAACCCTTTCATACTCTGAAAGACCTTTACTAGATTACCCATTAATGTCTTTTTCTGGAGAAGAGAACCAAAGCCTGCTGACTCTTGCTTGATGGATCTCTTGATTGATTGATGCTCTTCTGGCATCATCATTTCAATCTTTTTTACACATTCTTTGTATTATAGAATCAAAGAATCCCTATGGTGCAGATAGAGGCCATTTGGCCCATCAAGTCTGCATTGAGTCTCCAACAGAGCATCCCACCTGGGCCCTATTTCTGAAATCCCAAGTTTTTACTACATTAATCCCCCTAACCTATACATCTTGGGACACTAAGGGGCAATTTAGCATGGCCATGCTGAATCTGTATATTTTTGGACTGAGGAAGGAACCGGAGCACCTGGAGGAAACTACACAGACACGGAGAGAGCGTGCAAACTCCACATCATCACCCAAGGCTGGAATTGAACTTGGGCCCTGTCTCTGTGAGGCAGTAGTGTGTGCCACCATGCCACCCTGTCTCTTCTTGTCTCTATATCCTAATAGATATGGTGGATGTGAGAAAGAAATACCTTGGATTACAGCTTCCAATTCTGGCAAAAGTTTCACTCGTTTTGTGAAGTGATTTTCTTTCCCCACGTTTCTGTTCAAAGTCATTTGAATATCATTAAATACAAAATCTACTGCAAACAATCAGGCAGCATTTTAAAATGTATTGTTGAGTATAAACATCTTGTTTTAAAGTTTTCCTCCATATTTTAAAAGTGGTAGTTTCATGAAAATAGGTTTATTACAAAAACTAAGCAATTTTTAATTATAGTGTCAATCTGCCACCACCTCTGACTGATCCAGTTTTAAATTGCTGATTCATTCTGGAACATAGGGCCTGATTTTACTATTGCGTCGTGACCAAAAACGGGCACAAAAAATTGGTAAAGTTGGGCATGAGGTGATTAGCGCGATCCATGCCCGTGTCCGCGCAGATGCCCACTTTACCAAGGCCCGAAAATGGCCGTGATCCGAATCGTGCCCAAAACAGGCATAACGGGAATTTAAATGCATTTGCATGCATTTAAATTGAATTACTGGGCTGCCCACCCAACTTTACCAACATTTTCCCCCTTTACCGTCGCGTTCGTGCGTCCAGATTCGGCGCGAAACAGACATGCTCGGCAAAGGCCTCTTTCGGGCGCTCCAGCTTCTGAAGAGGTAAGTTCAGAGCTTCCAACAACTCTCTGACTCAGATCGGTGGGGGTGGGAGGCCTGATCATTCTCTGGTGGGGGGGGGAGGGAGGCCAGATGGATCTCTGGGGGAGTAGGGGGGCAGTGGGGGACCACTGCCACTCTGTGGGCGATCGGTGGGAGAAAGGGGACAGATGGTTGCGATCAGTTTGGGTGGGGGTGGGGGGGGGTGGGTGGATAAGGGGGACAGTTATGTTGTGGGGGTGGGGCGATATCTGTGGGGGCCATCGCTCCGGGCTAATTGATCTGTTTTTTCCGGCCTGGGAGTGATGTGACAGGGGAGCGTTTTTCAAATTTTTCACGACACATGCGCAGTCAGAACTGCAGCATTTTGGGCGCGCTGAGCCCCGCCCACAGCGCAATTCAGACTCGCAGTTTTTTTTCATGCTAAGTGCGTAGTTTTCCAAGTCGGATCTGAATTGCGCCGAGATTCAACACTTAGAATCAAAATGGTAAAATTGGGCCCATAGTCAATCTTGTGGACTTCCAGCTTAATGTTGTTAAAACTAATGCAATGATAAGATTCTGAGATTTTTTTGTGGAGGTTAAATTTATTTTATTCAAATAGTGCTGAAAAAATTATTGCAATCAAATGAAAACCCAAAGCCTCAACAGTTAGCAGCTCCTTGAAAGTGCTTTTTTTCTCATATTGATGTTTTTTATTTGACCAACATAGTAAGACATAGAACATAGAACATAGAACAGTACAGCACAGAACAGGCCCTTCGGCCCACGATGTTGTGCCGAGCTTTATCTGAAACCAAGATCAAGCTATCCCACTCCCTATCATCCTGGTGTGCTCCATGTGCCTATCCAATAACCGCTTAAATGTTTCTAAAGTGTCTGACTCCACTATCACTGCAGGCAGTCCATTCCACACCCCAACCACTCTCTGCGTAAAGAACCTACCTCTGATATCCGTCCTGTATCTCCCACCACGAACCCTATAGTTATGCCCCCTTGTAATAGCTCCATCCACCCGAGGAAATAGTCTTTGAACGTTCACTCTATCTATCCCCTTCATCATTTTATACACCTCTATTAAGTCTCCCCTCAGCCTCCTCCGCTCCAGAGAGAATAGCCCGAGCTCCCTCAACCTTTCCTCATATGACCTACCCTCCAAACCAGGCAGCATCCTGATAAATCTCCTCTGCACTCCTTCCAGCGCTTCCACATCCTTCCTATAGTGAGGTGACCAGAACTGCACACAATATTCCAAATGTGGTCTCACCAAGGTCCTGTACAGTTGCAGCATAACCCCACGGCTCTTAAACTCCAACCCCCTGTTAATAAAAGCTAACACACTACAGGCCTTCTTCACAGCTCTATCCACTTGAGTGGCAACCTTTAGAGATCTGTGGATATGGACCCCAAGATCTCTCTGTTCCTCCACAGTCTTCAGAACCCTACCTTTGACCCTGTAATCCACATTTAAATTAGTCCTACCAAAATGAATCACCTCACATTTATCAGGGTTAAACTCCATTTGCCATTTTTCAGCCCAGCTTTGCATCCTATCTATGTCTCTTTGCAGCCTACAACAGCCCTCCACCTCATCCACTACTCCACCAATCTTGGTGTCATCAGCAAATTTACTGATCCACCCTTCAGCCCCCTCCTCTAAGTCATTAATAAAAATCACAAAGAGCAGAGGACCAAGCACTGATCCCTGCGGCACACCGCTAGCAACCTGCCTCCAATCCGAAAATTTTCCATCGACCACCACCCTCTGTCTTCGGTCAGACAGCCAGTTGCCTATCCAATCGGCCAACTTTCCCTCTATCCCACACCTCCTCACTTTCATCATAAGCCGACCATGGGGGACCTTATCAAACGCCTTACTAAAATCCATGTATATGACATCAACTGCCCTACCTTCATCAACACACTTAGTTACCTCCTCAAAAAATTCTATCAAATTTGTGAGGCACGACTTGCCCTTCACGAATCCGTGCTGACTATCTCGGATTAATCCGCATCTTTCTAAATGGTCGTAAATCCCATCCCTAAGGACCCTTTCCATCAATTTACCAACCACCGAAGTAAGACTAACCGGTCTATAATTACCAGGGTCATTTCTATTCCCTTTCTTAAACAGAGGAACAACATTCGCCATTCTCCAGTCCTCTGGCACCATCCCCGTGGACAGCGAGGACCCAAAGATCAACGCCAAAGGCTCTGCAATCTCATCCCTTGCCTCCCAAAGAATCCTAGGATACATTTCATCAGGCCCAGGGGACTTATCGACCTTCAGTTTATTCAAAACTGCCAAGACATCCTCCCTCCGAACATCTATTTCCTCCAGCCTATTGGCCTGTAACACCTTCTCTTCCTGAAAAACATGGCCCCTCTCCTTGGTGAACACTGAAGAAAAGTATTCATTCATCACCTCGCCTATCTCTACTGACTCCATACACAAGTTCCCACTACTGTCCTTGACCGGCCCTAACCTCACCCTGGTCATTCTTTTATTCCTCACATAAGAGTAAAAAGCCTTGGGGTTTTCCTTGATCCGACCCGCCAAGGACTTCTCATGTCCCCTCCTAGCTCTCCTAAGCCCCTTTTTCAGCTCATTCCTTGCTAACTTGTAACCCTCAATCGAGCCATCTGAACCTTGTTTCCTCATCCCGACATAAGCTTCCCTCTTCCTTTTCACAAGACATTCCACCTCTTTTGTGAACCATGGTTCCCTCACTTGGCCATTTCCTCCCTGCCTGACAGGGACATACCTATCAAGGACATCCAGTATTTGTTCCTTGAAAAAATTCCACTTTTCATTAGTTCCTTTCTCTGACAGTTTCTGTTCCCAACTTATGCCCCCTAATTCTTGCCTAATCGCATCATAATTACCCCTCCCCCAATTGTAAACCTTGCCCTGCCGTACGGCCCTATCCCTCTCCATTGCAATAACAAAAGACACCGAATTGTGGTCACTATCTCCAAATTGCTCTCCCACAACCAAATCTAACACTTGGCCCGGTTCATTTCCCAGTACCAAATCCAATGTGGCCTCACCTCTAGTCGGCCCATCCACATATTGTGTCAGGAAACCCTCCCGCACACACTGCACAAAAACTGCCCCATCCAAACTATTTGACCTACAAAGGTTCCAATCAATATTTGGAAAGTTAAAGTCCCCCATGACAACTACCCTGTGACCCCCACACATATCCATAATCTGCTTAGCAATTTCTTCCTCCACATCTCTATTACTATTTGGGGGCCTATAGTAAACTCCTAGCAATGTGACCGCTCCTTTCCTATTTCTAACTTCAGCCCATATTACCTCAGTGTGCAGATCCCCCACGAAGTGCCTTTCCGCAGCCGTTAAACTATCCTTGATTAACAATGCCACTCCTCCACCTCTTTTACCAGCTTCCCTACACTTAGTGAAACATCTATACCCCGGACA